>NW_022158343.1:0-2520 GCF_003316985.1 Fusarium coffeatum | reverse complement strand
TGATAGCACTAGCTCCCAGCGCACTGCAAACTGCCTGCGACATGAAAACCTGATAGTACTCTGTCGAAATGGAAGTCATCATCAGACCAAAGACCTGCGCAAAGCCTCCGACGATAAGAAGCCATCTCGGTCCGTAGTCGTCAAACACCTTGCCAAGAAGGATGCCAGCGCTGTACGTCAAGCACTGTTGAACGGAGGCTATCCATGCGATTTCGGACGACGAGTATTGTTGAAGGAGCTTTTCTTCGTAGTAGGATTGGAAGACGCCCAGGGAATTTACCCAGCCGAAGGTGATGAACATGGCCCACCAAGCCCCGAAGGTTGATAGCCAGGCGCGGTGGCCACCATCGATGGCCCAGCCGGGAGCTTCTTTTTTGGCGATTTCGGAAGTCATTGAAGAGATTGAAAAGTAAATATTGCTATTGATGAGTGTCCATAACAAGCTACGACTCCGGATCCTTTATAGCTCAAAATGAAGAATATTGTCAAGGTCAATTCATTTTGATCGTGTAAGTCCAAAATTCAAACTTTGTAGGTGATTGGACAATAACGAGTAAGCCAGATTAACGAACTACCAAGAGGACCATAACACCTAGAAGATCATCAAAATAGTGGAAACGTTCGTCCATGGAATAAATGGGCCGCAGCGCCGTGGAGTTCCGTGGACAAATGTACCGACCGGCACTAGAACCAAGGGAAAACAGCATTATTAAAGCTACCAGACTCTTCACGGATTCTAAACACATTACCGATGCTTGTAATTACGTTTTCGCCTTGTGGTAAGGACCGAGCTCGTCTGTCATTGCGAAGAGTGGTTCCAAGCTCTGCTGCCAAGCCAGGATAGGACAGTACGTGAGCATCCGTCCAGCGACAAGGTGAAGCTAGATGGGTAAGCGGTTCAAATATCTGGTCTCTTGATTAAGGACAGTTAGAAAAAACCAGTCCCTGCTATCTTAAGATCGAGTGTACTGAGGGAGAAGTGGACCAAATCAGAGGAGAACCTGTAAGAGCCGCATCTTCATTCAGGTGGCTGCTGGGTCGCATTTAAATACTGAGACATTTGCCTTCTTTTGCCTTACCTCACGTAGAGAAGAGATAACTGCACTAATATCTCTGAAGCAAGCCACATATATGTACGAAGCTCAGTTTGGTAGTGATCATAGTCTGCTTGGTGGTGGCGTCTTTGGTAATTGGTCAACCAACAGCTATCGCCGATACCCCTGTTCAAATTGCTACGTCCGATACCCTTGTTCAAAAGTTATGTCCGATACCCATGTTAAAAACATTACGTCCGATACCCATGTCCAAATGGTTACGCCCGATGCCCTTGTTCAAGATGTGAATAACCAATGAGCCAAGGGCAAAAGAAATCAGGCTACGCCACTTGAGCAAAACTTGGCTTGACCGAGACATGTTTTCTCTTTTCCCGAGGAGAGATGCTTCTGAAACATGCATAACTCCGATACCCTGGTCAATTGACAGTACATTCACGACGGCGGCACTTCTCAACCTTGGCCTCATTCCCATTCCCTCCACCTGCCTCTCGAATTACATGATTGGACGAAAGGGGAAATGCTGTCATTTGTCATGGACTGTTTCGTTATGTAGCGTTTGGTTGGTTGTTGATAACAAGGTGGGAGAGTTCATAAAGCCAAATGATTTCCTAGGAGATGTGCATGTTTATGTTGGGCTTAGGATTTATCAACTGCATTGCCAAGTTGTTTGTCTGTACCCATCCCTGGTGCAAGCGGGGCTATGATGGTATGCATCAAACAGCCACAGAAGACTGACCGTTGAGTCTTGTTACTACCCTGGTGCCAGCAGCCGCGTGAAATCTAGCTCCAATGGTATTCACGGTACTTGGGTGGGTAGGAAGAGGCTTCGGTTGAACCATGTTATTGGTCCACGGTCTTGATCGGTTATAGCAAAGCGTAGCGGTGAAGAATAGATGCCTGTCAAGGAGTTTGCACAACATTGGTTGGAAGAAGCAGAAGTCTAGGTTGTCTCTCTACCAGTGGTAAAAGGTCTTCCCCCAACGACTAGCATGCCAAGAGAGTACTGTAGATGTTTGTAATGTCAAAGCTCACTTGAAGAAACTTGGTCACTTTGTCTACTATAGTTTTACCCGTCAGCTTCTCTAATACCCTGACGTCTCTTTCTTTTCCCATTTTCTCTTCCCCCTTATCCCCTTATCTCCTTTTCCTTAACTCAAAATACCGTCCAAATACATGGTCACTCCATAAAACTGCTTTTATCTCCTTCTTGTGCAACCAGCACCTCTCATACCCTGGTTTCTTCGAGCAGTCATGATTGGACCAAGGGGAAGGTCTGGCTGCCAGCCGTATGTATACACACGCGGCAAGACGGATAGCTACATGCTGCATTCACGCAAACATTAGCAACATTCTTTTCGCTTCTCTATTATTCCTCCCCCCGGCGTCAATCGCGGCATCAGTCTCCCGTCCGTCAGGGTGTTGGAAGAGTTGGCTGCCAAGTGAAGAAGAGACGAAATAATTTAGT
>NW_022158342.1:0-3119 GCF_003316985.1 Fusarium coffeatum | reverse complement strand
ATTGCAGGTTCGACTCCTGCCGTGGTCGCTCTTTTTGACTTGTTCACACATTTATTTTTGCAAACAGAGAAAAAGGTATTGTTCTTTATCCTCGTGATGTTAGTCGCGAGTATGTTTTGGCTTGTTGTTGTTTGTAGTGGAGGTTTCTATTCTATCTGCACCTTTACAGTTACCAAGGCGTCACAAAAAGAATCACCATCTTGTGATATGTAAAAGGTAGTAGGAAAACGGCTATTCTTTTTCCATTCAATTGATTCTGGGGTACAGAAAGCCCATGAGCGTATTCCATACCTGACTATAGCTGGCTTGACAATTGACCATCTCCATCAACCTCACTTTGTCCCATATACTTCCAACGATCCTTCAAAGGAAACAAACATCCCTACCCAAGTATCGCAGTTGTCAACCTACCGCCCGCCGTTTGTTTGCACTCCGTTTACCTGCGTCCCGTTCGTTGTAGGGCTCTCATTTGCTGGAGTGTTCGGGTTGGCTGGAGGGATCGGCTCCGGGGACGGCGCATTACGATTGCTCCCACGAGCGGCAACGCCATTGGTATTTCCGTTGGTAAGGGGAGCATCGCTGCTCGTAGTGGCAGTGTTTGTACTTGAACTCATGACGTGGTTCCTTTCAAGATATCCTTCTTTAGTGCGAGCTGGTATTTCTATATTGGTTGCTAGATGAGGAAGAAGGCGGAAAAGGTACCTGTTCTGGCTATATACATCTGTGCGAAGACAGTGAATCGCACTTTTATATCCATCATCCGTCTTTAACGTTGTTTCGTTGTCGATCTGATGAGTCACTGCGAAGCTCAGTTGTGGCAGTGGTTCAGGCCAACAAGTACCAGACGTATCATAATAAATAAGATGAGGGATGTAACAGCCAACGCTTACTTTTTGATATTGTTTTATACAAGAACAAACAACATTAACGCTAAACTACCTTTGATTCAGATCATCTAAACATCCCATGTCCAGTTTTAATTGGCAACACAGCTCATACAAGCAAGATACTGACAAGGATACCACTCATGCATAGACGCATCATGGGCATAGTCAAGCTCATCAATCCTCCTAACATCTGATGCAACAACACACTCAATCTCCATGTTCTTCTGCAAGAATATCCAGGCGCGGCAGTCGGGGTTGGTATTGCAGAAAACAGCACACTGCACCTGACTGGTGACTCTTGGCTCATGGTCAACCGGGCCTTTTCGGTACCGTTGAGAGTTGACGCTCTAGGAGCGCCTCAGCAATCATTCGCTGGGATGTTATCGCTCTGTTCGCAAAGCTCGAAAGCCTTTCATCATTCTCAGGCGTCGGCGGCGGAAGGGCGAGGTGGTTTTGCCGATGACCACACCATTGAAGCTCTATCTTCCGTGGTAGTAGGCTCTGTAGTAGTAACATCAATTGAGGCGGTGGTGACTGAGCGAACGAGGGTAGTATGAGACTGAGTAGTCTTGACCTCATCTTTACAAGGGCAATCCATACAAGACAGATCATGCCAGTAGTAGATACCCAACTCTTCATAGTCGGAATTAGGATCATCAGCCCTGACAAAGTCGTCGTCATGGACAGCATGAGTTGAGAAGCGACAGACCCGACCCACTGCCCCATTGTGGTGTAGCACTCTGAGCCAGGAGTATGGCCGTCGACCTGTTTTGATCTTCAGTTTTCTTATCCCAATGGTCGCTTTCATTGTTTGTGCGTTATCCAACCACTTTCCTCTAGTGGTCCTCTTCTGTTTCATCGAGGCGGTGGGATGTTCTTCGGCCCAGAGCTTCGGCGCAGGAGTCATAAGCGATATCTATATCTCGACTGAGAGAGGGTCGGCCTTGAATGGTTCTACATGGACACGCTTCTTGGGCCTCTGATCCCACGCATCATCGGTGGTGGCCTGCAAACTTGGCTTGGCTGGCGTGCGAATCTGTACTTTATGGGCATCTTAACCTTGAGCGTCGCTATGCTCACTATGCTGCTTTTGCCCGAGACATTGGTTAAGCGTGAGAGCCAAGAAAAGCAGCCATAGTATCAAGCATTGAAATGCGATGTCGTAGCGCCGCTATCGAAGCTCAAATTTCTGCTTGTACCGTCAATTGCCCTACCTATCGCATACGTGAGCATATGCTACGGCAGTCTTTACTCTCTGACCACGACTCTTCCATTCGCATACGCCGCACAGCCGTATAACTTCTCCTCGATCGAAATCGGCCTTTGTTACATCAGTAACTGCGCCGGGTACGCAACTGGCAGTGTCGTCGGTGGGAAATTGAGCACGCCAAGCTACGTCAATCCCAGCTCATCCACAGCGGAGAAATCCACCCCGTCGAGAGACTCAAGACAGCATGGTACGGAGTGGGTTTTGTCCCCGCTAGGTTCCTCATCTACGGCTGGTTGATCGATCGGAAAGCATCCTGGATAACTCCTCTCATCGGGGCGTTCTTGTTCGGTGTGGGCTTCATGCTCGTCACATCGACAGTGATGCCGTTTCTCGTTGACATTAGACCCGGGGTCGGTGCTTCTGTTGTTGCGGATCTGGACTTGGCGCGAAATATCATGGCTGCTATCGGAACTATTGTGTCGCCGACAACGAAAGCGAAGATTGGGTACAGATGGTGGATGTCAGTATTGGCTGTGATGTGCACGTTGGCGGTCAGCTTCATCGTGGTTGTAATTTGGAGAGAGGATAGCGCTAGAAAAATTCATCGATAAGCTTCGATGACGTAGCCTACAGTCTTTTGATGAAATGTAATATTGTATTAACTCTTGCGCTGTGCGGGTGGCATGCCCAAAACGTTGTCACGGTTGTGTGTGTCGTCACAAAAGAAAAACGCGTATTGAACGATCAACGCGTTCCCAATTTATCATTTCATGCGGAAAGCAGAGGAAAATAGCGCCCATGAACACCTTCTTGTTCTATTTCACAGACCTTGAGTGCTGAACAATCACGATCTTCATCAGATAGCGCGTCAGGTTATCTTTGTCAATTTGCTATCCGGGAGGATCAGGCGGGCTTGGAGTTGTGGGTATCCAAGTCAAGTTGGCACAAATGGATGCGACGCAGAATCACGAACTGGATATAACCTAGTGCAGTAGCTAATCTGGTACATACGACCAAAGGTA
>NW_022158341.1:0-3402 GCF_003316985.1 Fusarium coffeatum | reverse complement strand
TTTTTTTTTTTTTTTTTCTCATCCTCTTCTTCTTCTTCTTTTGCAGGGTCTATGATAGGTAGAATCTAATGACGCTTCTCTAAGTTAGCGATAGAGTGGATTTCCATCACCAACCACCATGTTCAAGTCTCTCGGCGTTAACCCCCACTCTCGCTTGAAGTGCCTTTTTCTCTCTCTCTTCCTCTCGATTCTGCCATGTCATTCATTCTGACTGGCTTCCCCACACGAGTCCAGTGATACAGCAGCGATGGCTGCGATGGCTGCGATGAGGTGGTATTAGACAGCGGGTGGCAACTTGCGGTAGAGGGATGAGTTCAGCCGAGAGAGACAAGAAAAGAATCAGGGTCTCGATCGTCGCCCCTAACTTGTCTTGGTGCACACTTGTGACGCAGGACAGGTTCTGCCTTGGGGCCGTTGATGACAAAATAGTTCTATCCGTGTCGATCTAGGACACCGTCTTGTGTCATACCAAAATCCTGTATAAGCACCCGGGACCATTAAAGGAAAATCTGCCCACATATGACGAAAGTTCAGTACAGTAGTCTACTGCAGTTGTGTAAATTTGCTACAAATGCCTCTATGGCTGATCCCTTGGTGATTGACGTAGGTATCCTCCAGCGGCAGACTTGATATGTCGTTGTGGATTATAAAAGTTAATTAATGGCTGGTACATTGCATGGTGATGACATTGGATGAATATCATGAGATAGATCTGCGCTTCGTGTACGGACGATGGTACGTAGAGTACTCTACCGTAGCAGCCAGGCCCAGGCAACAACCTGTAGGTGGTTTCTTACCCTCGCCTCCATTCACATGTGCGTGATTCGATCATCACGATAGTTCCGTCTCCGGGGAACGGAACCGAATATGCCCGCTGTTGGTGATGGTGTCAAACTAGATCCCTTGCTGTGTCAGATATGCAATTCACATTGGCCATATTGATATCGCCTCCTAATGACCACGAGGCATCGTTAAGCCGTCCATCGAGTAGGCGTTGATATAGGGTAGTATCAGTCACAAGCATCCAACCCTCCCATGCTGTTGGTATATAGCATCGCGACTCTATCCAAAGACATACGGCCATCAACATGTGTCTCATTGTTATGCAGCTCACACCGCTACACTGGGAGTCATGTCTGTTACATATGGTTACCATAACAGCATCGTTGGTGTTGTCGGCAGAAGTTGAGGCCAGCTGACATGCCAGAATACCCGCCATACGCACTTCAAACAAGCAGGTGAGTTCGACAGCAAAGCGGCCCAGGAGTCAATGGCCTTTCCTCTGATGGTCATGCATGTGCATGCACTTGCTGCTTACTGTACAGCACGCAGTGACTAGACCAAAAAGCCATCTTCAGAGGCCAAACTCGAGGCGCACAAGGATCCGTTCAAGATCCATCCATCCATCCCTCACTCCCTCTTCTGCACGCTGCCTGCACAACACCGCCCAATGCTCAAAGGCCAAAGCGCTTAGAGGATGAGGGGTCATATTCCACATAGTTTGCGCGGCAACGAGAAACAAAAGCGACTGTCACGCGAGTGAACATGGTGTTCGTTGCGGTCAAAAGGCGGCAACGGCGATCCAATCCACTGGTCCATGCCCTAAGCGGCAGGGCCAAGCTAGATGAATCCACAAGAAGGATAAGCCGTTGGTATTGAAGCGAATAAGGGTTGGTGTTTACGGTAGTATTGCCATGTCAAATTAGTAACGCCGTTGCGGTGTGATGTTCATCTTTTAGTTGTTCTTTCCTGAGCAATCATCCAACCATCTCGTCGGTCTTATTGAACATAGAAAGTATCAATGAATGACCTTGTTGTTGGACCGTATATCTCGAGACGACTAGAGGGACTGCCGAATCGACGAACCAAGACCCTGAGAAATCTAGAATGTCGTGTCCAGACCATTCAATGTATCATACCCTATTAGTACTAGGGTTATGGGCTTTACAGACTCGCAAGGGACCATATCCATCACGATTAGCTCCGAGCTCAGAGTGGATACGCACGTTAATCAGCGCGGCTGCGTTGGTCCCTGCTCAACGTGTTCCACTCCCATCTGACTTGATCGATACCTCGGTGCTGGGAATAGTTGAACAGACACCATTCAATGATTCTCATAATAGTCGCGTCAACGGTTCGGAACATCGTGTCCTACCTTACCCTCCCCATTGACACTAGATGAGCAAAGACCCGATGCGAACCCAGGCACAAATGCGCCTTGAAGACCCTGAAATGAAGGGTCACCGATTTGATGGCCCTAATTTGTGAACCAGGACATGGCAACGAGCAAGTGACTAGGCCCATTGCGTTTCGTGGTCGTCGACAGCATGACCAGATCAATAAAATCTTTGATAAATGCTGGCGTTGAGAGAAACTTGACAGGAAGAGTGAGAGAACCGTGGCCAGGTACATGGAAATCAACGTCTAATCAACCCAACCTACTGTTCACCGTATTATTCTCTTTCTGTTCCGTCATTCAGATCGGAGCTTGCTCCAAAACCAAAAATGCTGAAATCTGGTTCCCAAAGAGCACAATGGGAAACACATTCATCAACTTCATCGACCACATGTTTCGTCTCATCACCTCAAGCCACTGAGCTCACTTAGTAACCTGACCAAAGACGGCTCAAACTGACTGACCAGCTACAGTAGCTAATTTCCTGGGGAACGGCGCTACGTATTGGCTCGCCTACGTTGCAGCGGTTGCTGCCCTGGTCGGTGGATCCAAATCTCCCAGAACAGGGCTTGGGGTACTCAGGTCGTGGCATTGGCTGAAGACAACAGCGGTGAACAGCTTGGTGAGAAAGAAGAGATGGAGCATGTTACGTACGTCTCCTCCATCACCATGCACCCACTTGAGTGCAGCTGTCGAACAGGTCGTCGATGTGCTGGTAGGCTAGATCTAGGCAGCGTGACAGAAAGGGGCTTCTGTGCACTACTACACGGCGTTGCTGGTGGATCTGAGGCATTTCCCTCCGCATTCCTGGGCTAGAAAGTCCATTCGGCCCAAAGCTGATACAGCATATGTTCTGGTGTGCTATCAAGGACAAGAAATGGACCTGTGAGTGATTGGAGTTTGCAATTGAACATGGCTATACGTGTAGAGGTAAACATATAGGATCCTAGTCCACATGGTATTTTAAGAGCTGTGTAACAATTATCTTCAAACATGAAGTATTAAAAATGAGTAACTGTAAGCGTCTGCTATAGCTTCCAAAGATGATATTTGACTCAGGTCGATCAAGAAACAGATCGAATGTCGGCTCTCAGTTTTCTATGAGCACGACTGGCACCACATTGCATCGAAACACGTCCCACAATGGCTTAGGCTTGAAGTTTTCGAGATCGGCTATTCTCGAAAGGTTGATGTGCAACGGGTGAGAAGGAAGAAAAAAAAAAAAA
>NW_022158340.1:0-1380 GCF_003316985.1 Fusarium coffeatum | reverse complement strand
GCCAATTCTTATGACGCCCTGACGGATGGCTAGTCGCACTCTCAAAACAGCGACCTTGACACGTTATTAGTTTGGCAGCACAAGTATTCCAGCATCAGTTACGACTCGCATTGATTTATACCCCACTTGCGAGAGGCGTCGAACGCGCCTCTCGCGTTGCTTTCATGATATATACCTCCTAGCGGCAAGGGCAGCAAGGCAAAGGCGTTACGGTCGTTTAGGGCGACAGAGTCAGTAGGAGCATTGTGTTTTTAATGAGTTGAAGAACAGAGGGTGACTAGACGAGCTCAATGGTCCTTTTGACTTCTCATATCTACCGGACTGCGGAAAAAACATGGGACTGATAAAAGCTGTTCACAATGAAAAAGTAGACATTGATTTTGTTCAATTATTTTGATCTCTCATGAACCATGACGTAGCATAATCATGATTAATCAATCCTTTTGTTACCCCCAAGTAACATCCTATGCTTTGTGACTTACAGTACAAATTCGTCTTGCGCATGTATAAACAACCTGGTATAAAACCTCAACAATAACAGACAAAACAAAGCGGAAAACAACATATGCTTTGACGTGACGCTCCGAACTCCATGTATAATCTTTCGCCATAAAAGGAAATGAATCACTCTTAGTTCTTCTTGGGATAATATGTCTCAGGGTCGAAACCCCAGAGAGGTCGCCCGAGCCGGCCCAAGCTGTGGATGACCTGTTTATTGGGTTAGTCGGTGCTCCTTCATACGTAGACAATGGAATACTCACATCTTGAACCGTCACCGTCTTGGCGTTTCTGTACTCAACGTAGATCACACAGTCCTGCAGAATCTAGATACATGTTAGCGGCCGTCTTGGGAGTGAGGAGATAGCGTGCTTCACGTACGGTCTCCAATCGAGCTTTCAGCGCCGCGCGAACCTCATCGTAAATACTCGCAGAGATTCTCTTCACGCCACCTCGACGGGCAAGTCGTCTAAATCTTCATCAGTACATAAACCGTGAACCCCCAGTGAACTTGACAAACCGGATAGCGGGCTTAGCTGGACAACTGTTAGTACGCATCCTTCACAGAGGGTAAATGAATAAACTCACTGACTCCTTGAACGGAATCGCGCAGGATTTTACTGTATTCTGTCAGACGATGTTTCATGTTGATCTCAGCGTTCGTCTTTACCGATGTCGCTTTCCGCCCAGAACAGTCTTGCCGCCAGTGTTTGACGGTCGCACAACGCCCTTTCGATGCAAAGCAGTGACCTTACCGCCCGAGTAGGTCGGCCGAGGCATGGATGAGGTTGGGCGTGATGAAGAGGGGCCGCCTCGCGTAGGGACTGAGGGCGGCATAGTGAAGAAAGTAGGCCAAGTATCGCTGAAAGAAAAAAAAAAAAA
>NW_022158339.1:0-3279 GCF_003316985.1 Fusarium coffeatum | reverse complement strand
TTCTTCTGACACCCACCTGACAGCATCCTTGATCCATTTTACTTGTTAAATCTACTTATTGAATAGATCAGAACGATGGTAATGTACCACATTAAATCACATAACCACTCCTTTTCTTTCTTCATTTGTTCGATGTTATGAGATCTAGCCTTTATCTTGTTTGAGTCAGTCCCGGGGAACCTGTCAAGCTACAACACAATAAGCACATGTATTTATCCCCATGTTATATCCAAGTTCTTGATCACAGCCCCAAGTTTCGACTGATCTAGAACAGGGGCCTCATCGGGGAGGACGAGGCTTTCGCAAGGTGCGCCCACCTGCTGGATCAACTCTTCGATGCCCTGCCCATCTGTAAAAGACCATACACGGACGTATCTCGACCCAAACTCAAGCTTAAAAGATTGTCCTGCCGCAATCATAACTGTCTCACCCTCGTGGAGGGTTACCCATTCCGAATCACCCTTGAGATTCACGCGAAGAGCACCTTCTTGTACACAGAGGCAGTGGTCCACAGTCGGAAAGGCCACGTATTCTGAAAACAAGGAGGAGCTATATAGACTGGAGGACTCAATGCTCGAGATGGAAAATTTTCCTGCGCTCTCCCGGGTGGTAATAAAGGGCCGTGACATGACACCTCCAGCCATCCAACGAGGCCCGGTGTTGGCGCGAAGGAAAAACGGTTTCAATTCTGCGGACGGGAAAACATTCTCGGTTCCTTCCCACTCTCCCAATGCAGGAGGATCATAATCTCTGACAAAATGTACGTCAAAGTCCTTGGGAGCCGACATGACTTTCGGTATCACATGGGACTTGAGATCTCGATCATCATGCTCTGGTACCAGGATGCCTTCAAACGGTTCACTGACATAGCGGAAGAAGTCAATCCAGTCTCCAGGAACTACTAGACCCAGTGTCTCAGTGTGAGGGCCAAGTAATTCCGGGTTGTGAATAATGTTCTGGTCTATCGTCAGTTTCTGTGTAGATGGCGAAGACACAAAGCAAATCAACTTACCGGAGGTACATACGCAAAATCCCCAGGGCCCATTATACGGCATTGTTCGCCATTCCAGAGCTTCAAGAAGCCCTTGGTCACCATGAAAACGTCGTGGGCTTCTTTGTGGTAGTGGAATCCCGGCGCATCGGAGATAACAGCACCGCTCTGGAAAACTGACATTCGCCCATCGGTTTGCTTGGCCGACGCAAGGATTCGGAATGTCCCTTTACTTCCAGGTATAGAAAGGCGTTCTCCCTCCAGCTGCTGTATAATATAGCTGGTGCGAGACGGCGGCGGCGTTGAGTGGATAGGGATAGTCATGTTGGAGGATATGTGATAAGTCTAGAATAACGGTACCATACAGGCAAGTCTTGGGCAGCGATTATATCGTACAAAGAGCCTTCCACGAAAGTAGAGACTTTGACAGAAATGTCTTGGGGATGGAACAGTGGACGGTACGCTGAAGTAACAGATTTGGTTAGGCTCGGTACTTGCCGTGCCAAGGTCCGAACGGTTTGATGACGAGTCCTCGGGAATTCCGAGGACGCAGGGTGGCTCGGAACACGATGAACCCCACTCCTACGATGACCATGAAGAAGAATATGAACAGCTTTTTCCATGTATCACGGCGCTTTGGTAACCGACAGCATTTCCAGAGGTTACAGTGCGCACAACATGGCGAGCCCAGTTCCGTTCAAGGTTATTTACAAAGTCGAACAAGGTAGCGAAATTGATGCCACCGTCTTTTTGCCTTTTGACTCACACGCGCCATGTCCAGTTTGTGAGTCTCCTCGATCTACTTACACCGTTCTGTATTTGGCACCTAACATACCACGTAGTAATTAACATCCATGGAGGAGCTTTCATGCTGGGTGCATCGGAAATGGTTAATCAGGAACAGATCAACGCGTGTCTTGATCGGGGCTGGATTGTAGTCGTCCCTAACCATCGGCTTTGCCCACAAGTTGACCTGCTCGAAGGCCCAATGCAAGATTGTAGGGATCTCCTTGGCTGGATATATGACCACGGGCTGGAACGTTCCATCCATCAAAACCACTATCCACACACGTGCGACCTTGCGCATGTTTTTGCTTTCGGAACATCATCCGGAGGCCATCTGGCTTTATCACTAGTAAGTCCGAGAACTCAATCATCAAGACTGCGATATTGACATTTGGTTCTCTTCTTCAAGGGTTTTGGAGTGCCCCGCCCAGTCGCTGGTATCTTGGACTTTTACGGGCCTTGTTCATTTGATGACCCATTCTGGACATCATCACTCCCGCATGTGGCTGCGAAATTGCCTTCGAATCTAACACCAGAGTTCCTCAATCGTGTCTTTGAGAAAGATCCGGTTCCAATTCGCGGAGGAGTTTCCCTCGAAGGTCAAGCTAGTGCGGCTGGTCCGAATTTCGACGACCCACGACAGGCTTTTGCCTTGACACAGATCGCTAATGGAAAGGTTTTGGATACCATCTTTCCGTCTCGAGACTGGCAAAAAATCGATCCAATCCTGAACATCAAGTCGCAATTCCCCCCGACATTCATCATTCACGGACTAGCGGATACTATGGTGCCTATCTCATTGAGCAGGGCTCTAGTCCAGGAATTAAAAAAGCATAACGTACAATCTCAACTATTAGAGATCCCGAATGAAGAACACACTTTTGCGGCACGGATGGAAGTGGGCTCATCAACTTGGAATCTACAAAAAAAAGGTTTCGATTTTCTCGGGGACTTGATAAAGGATTGAGAGCAACTGGTATAGTTTGTAGTGGATAGATTACCTTCATATCTCAGACAATTCTACGATGCACCAGCGAGGATCCGAGGTCGCGTGATGGTGGTACGATTGATGGACATTGGAATAATTCAAGCTACCGGCTGTTGTGCGAGACGAGCAAAATGACGTTGAGTATTGCAAACAGCGGCCGTTTGCAAAGTTAGCATCAAGGCGTTAAGAAAAACGGAGGTTTTGTATGGAAACCTTTGATTTTATGATGTGGATCAAGTTTCGGGGGCTTTGTTGTGATACCTGTTTTGACCAGCGGCAAGACAGAATATTAGCAGAAGCACGAGCCGGAATCGGTTGATATTGGAGAAGCACGCGCTCCAGTCGAGCAGCGATGGTGGAGAAGGACAACGATGACGACAGAGGGTTCAGCTGTTGACGCGTGTTGGGGTGCCTCGGGATGACAGAAGAAATGGCCGCTAAGAACAAAGAAGACATATTAGTTTAGTTGCCTTATACAAGTGTAGACCAGCTATTAGACTACTTTATTTTGACA
>NW_022157852.1:0-244447 GCF_003316985.1 Fusarium coffeatum | reverse complement strand
AAAAAAAAAAAATTAAAAAAAAAAAAAAGGCTGAGGGACTTACTGACACTTCCACAGTTATAGCCATCCTGACATGGCCACTATCAGTGCAGCCGCCGTCAAGACCGAGATGACCAAGCTCGAGGACGAGCTGGTTAACATTGTTGGGAAGTTCCCAACTTACATGCGACCTCCTTACTTCAGCTCCAACAACGTTTCCCTGAGCGTTCTTGGTCAGCTCGGCTACCATGTCATCAACGCCGACATCGACACCAACGACTGGAAGCACAACACCAACACAACATTTCCCGAAGCCGCCAAGGAGTTTGGTCAAGGTCTTGCTGCTGGAGGGTCCATTGTGCTCATGCATGACGTTCACAAGAACACTGTTGAGAACATTGTGCCCCGGATCATCGATGCTGTTCTTGAGAGTGGAAAAAAGGGTAAGTCTCAAGAATTTGAAAGTGGATAAGCTTTACTAATATGACATAGCTGTTACTGTGGGTGAATGCCTTGGAGACCCGGAAGTGAACTGGTACCGAAGCTCCCGTTCCTAGATCGTTCCGGGAATTTATCTCTCACATCCTGTATGTTCCATTCGGAATAGACTTCCATGTTTCTTAGAACTCTATAAACATTAGGTATCTCACGCTGGGTACCAGAAGACCTCATCGGCTACTACTTTGCTATTTACATTGTATTATATCTCATAGCTCATCTGTCTGCAGTAAGTCGGTTGATCATAGGGAAACATCCGATGATCCCGAGCTTATTGACCCTCAATAGCTCCACCATGCCCGCGGTCTTCCGGCACAGTAATCTACTCACGAGCAACCTGATGTGAGTGTTCCACAACGATTGATAAGCAAAAGCTTCCACGGATGTGTCTTCCTTCTAGTCAGATTGAGTTCCAGATCGGGAAATATGGGAGATCGACCGGAAGTACGGACTTACGGCAGCCCAATGCACGAGGTGCGGCGGGTCATGTCATCTCAAAGTCCGAAAGTCCGCTGTCAAGTAATCGTGGGACCTATCATATTAGTCTACTTGGTTGCCGTGCAATGTTCTTAGAACACCTAAAGAACATTCATCCATTAGATTGAGCATGCATTGGCAGTCAAAAACAGGAATTTCCGAGCCATCCTAGTGTCATCTGTCCAATCCCGAACCCTGAAGCTATTCGGAGGTCGGACTTTGCCAACAGCCCGTCAGCCAATTAAGCTCACGCCACCAAAGTCCTTACTGAGCCCAGGCGTAATATCACCTGCAACCTTTTCCAGGGTCCAAAAAGCGGGGTATATCCTGATTGGTTATTCATTGAAGCTGAAGGGGGGCTAAATCTGTCCGAAGACCAGAAAGGCCCCAGGACTTTTGTGTTTTCGCATTTCGGTTTGTTTTGCAACGACATCCAAGCAGCAAAGGTGGTGTTAAGATGGAAATATGTAATGACTGAAACTTTAATAAAAGAAGAATATTGTTAATCAGCATCCCGAGGCGACACCTTATCCCCCAATGTCTTTTTATCCTCGTCGCCATGTTGTGACCGCGTAGGAGACTGCTGTTGATTGACACTCTCTTTGGGCGGCGTCGCAAGTCTCGCACAAGTACAATGCCTCAATAACTCCTCGCATCTTGAAAGCCTTTCCAGTAACTCTTGGTTTGGGCGTCTGCGCTTCCTTGGTGTAGCTGGTTGACTTGGAGTGCAAACTGTATTAAGCTGCTGCAGCGTCAGTATCAGAATATTTACGGAAGGGGACCACTTACTCTAACACAATTTGAGCATGGAGTCTTCTTATCGCATTTCTTCTTTCTTTGCTGGCAGCAAACACATGATAGTATCCTTTTGCTGGATCGTTGCTTGGGTGGTTCGTGATCTAGCGAAGACGCGTTGGTAGAGGTTGGACTCAAGGCGAGCGAGGCATCTTCGTGGTGAGATAGAGGACTTGACATCTTTTCTGCCGTGTGTGAAAGCCAGACCTTAAGACGTAAAGGTTACACTCAGACGATAGACGATAACGCTATTGTCTCCCAAGCTCAAATGCCGGAATGTTGGTGATGGTATTATGAGTATATCAAGACGTTAAGGATACCAGGATGACATGCCGGAGGTAACATTATGCATGATCTGAGAGAATGCTTATAACGTTATTCCGGCTACCGCCACATTCGGGAAGCCGGACCCGTGACACGTCCCGAGACGGAATTCTCCACAGTCCACAGCATTCCGAGCCGAAGCGGCTGCCACCTAGGACAACTTCACTCAATAGGACATTATATATATATGAGTCTCAGAAGTAGATAGGTAGTAACTTTTGAATTCAACACTATCAAACAGCAAGCTTCCGCAGTAAATGTAAAAAAGCAAATTCGCCCAGTAAATCGTCGTAATCGTTAAATGGTCGATCCAAGACTCAGACCCAAGACCCTTCTCTTTTTCAAATTTCTGGCTTCTGTCCATAGACAACATGTCTAAGAAACTGTTAGTAATACCATTCTGCAAACGTCTGGAGTACTTACATAGGCCACCAAGCGTGGATATGTCGATCCTTCATATCAGACCTGACCTTGGTCAAGAAAACCTCAACCTCTTCAGGACTCCAACCCAGACCTCTCGTGAAAAGAGCCATAGAGAGACCGGAAAGTTCGCCAGCAATATTATGGTTGCACCAGAAGCCTAGAATTGTTAGCGCCTTACTTCCGAATTTTTATCGTTCGACATACCAAGCTCCTTGTAATAGGGATCCGCGGGCCATCGGTTAGTAGGCCATTTGTACACCACCTCCGTAACATTAACGAATCCAGCGTCAATCATCTGCTGCTTGTACGATTTCGCGCTGATAGCAGACCTTCCAAAATTCTTTGCCGCTTCTGTCATAAGATCAGACCACTGGTTGATGTACGAGTCCTTGGCGAGCGTGCCGTCGTCGCAGCCGGCAGGGAAAGTGATGTCTTGACATTCAACCCAACCGCCTGGGTTGAGGGAGTCATATGCTTGTTGAAAGTACTTGGGCCAGTCGCCGATAGAGCCTGTTAGCATGCGGCCGAAGACAAAGTCAAATTTGTAGGAATATGTCCATTCGTCTTCGAGGTCATCGACTTGAAATTCGAGATTCGTTGGCAGGCTAGAGAGTCAGTGAGATGAGTGGGATGAGATGAAGGGTGAAGGAGGCGTACAAGTTTGGCTGGATTGGGCTGAGATCGATTCCGAGAACCTGAGAGGTTAGCTTCAAAGGTCTCCCTCATGATACGGATATCGTACCGTGGTTTCAGGGTGGTTATCGGCAAAGTCGATTGCCCATACACCTGTTCCTGTTCCTGCATCAAGAGCTCGTCCTACCGGTCTACCGTTCTCTCCTAGAGGGCTCAGGTAGAGCTTGCCGCCAAGGGTAAGTGTGAAAAGATGATGTTGCAGGTCTATTCAGTTAGTATCATCTTATGTGACAGATGTATTACAACTCACCAAGACGGTCTTGCTCAGACTGAAGTGAGATGCAGTATTAGCGTGTGAATAAATGAGTGAGACTAGTATCTCATACCGAGTCATTAGGAAGGACATAATTGACTAAAATACCATTATTAAGGTAATCATAAAATAGTGCACGACTCAAACTTACTCGACTCTCTGAAAGAATGATAAGTTCTTCCATTCTCGGTTCGATACTGCATAATACTGGAATTAATAGAAGCGGTGCTACTTGCAGAATCATCCTGTCAGATCCATCGTTAGCGCCAAACTTAGCACTTGGAGAGCCCCAACAAAGGAACAGGCATATGGATCCCAGCCCCCGATTCCCCGTTGCATTTTTGCAGGGGCTTCAATGGAATGGAAAAGTTCAATGCATCGTTACTCACGCCGATCGCTGAATCGTCATCGGGGAAATCGCCTTCACTCTGTAACGTAACCATGTCAATTATCAGGATTCCTATAAATGGGCGCATCCACTTACTTCAGCCTGGAGATCGCTTTCCTCTGTGGTGGGTGCGTGACGTTCGGTGGCTGTTGCTGCCGCGACAGCGGCAGTTTTGAGATCGGCAGACTCATCGACGACTGGCCTGTCGGCCTCTGCAGTAGCGGTCATGTTGTCGCTGTTCACTCTTGTCCAGATATCTGCGACAAAGTCTCAGCTTGGCGTTGAGTAAAAAGTCGTCGCGTTGAATTGATTGAAGATGGGATGAAGCAAAACAAAAGCAGGTCCCAGATAATCCCACTTTTTGACCCCTCTTTACCTCGAGCGGGCGCAGAAAAGATGAATGAAGCGCCAACAGGCGAACGATCGGTCCCGCGCCGGAATAAGTGGTTCAACGAAAAGGCAGAGATTACGACTACCTACAGCAGAGAAGATGGTGAACGGTTGATCTTTCATGAAATGCCTCGGCCAAGTGTTTCAACTCAAGGTTGATCGAGTGGCTGCATGTCAGAACACTCCGGAATAAAGCTCCTCCTTTTCTTTCGTGGACATGCCAATAATGGCATGGACCAGGCAAACAAAGAAGCAATCGGATGAAAACCCTGGATGGAAAGGCAGAGAGGCTAGAGCTAGACAGTTAGCGGGCGCATTTGTGCCGTCCCCAGCGATGCTAGTTTCGGAGAGGGGCGCTGTTTTGGCGTTAGCTGACCGCTAGCGAGCATGGTCTAGCTGTAATCTGACGTACAGCAAGCCCACCTCGCCTGAAGACTCGCCTATTGGGTCTCAGAGGAATTGTCCTTCAAGACTGAACATGTCAAAATAGATTCGTTCAATTTCAGGTTATATAGTGTCCTAGTTATTTCTTCATTTATGCCAGCTCTTCCGATACCTTGACGCTAGCATCCTCCTAGCCATGTCTAACTTCCTCGTCTGCTCTAGACTCTCGAATCTCGTCTAGAGCATCCAATGATTAGCATAGCTTATAAAGAGGATTATAAATGATCCTACCCGTACTCGCCAGTAAAGTGAGGTCTATCCGTAATATGGGTTCGTTCCGTCCCCTCGGCTTCGGTCCGTGCCCAGATCTCCAATCCACTCCTTTGGGACTCTCCCGCAGACAAACATCGCGAACCAACAGCTTGATGCCAGGTACAGCCTCACTCGCCTAATTAATCGCACTGTTACCTCCACTCTCATGGCTGTAGCTGCGTTGATCAATTATTTGCGCGATCTGCGCCCGTCAATTGTTATCGCTACAATTTTGGTCCTCTTTTTGACCTTTTGGTCAGCGGTTTCGACATGGCGACAGTACTGGCGACTGCGACAGTTTAAAGGTCCTACACTGGCAGGCTTTTCGAAATGGTGGTTGATCAAAAGAGTTGGTGGAGGGAGAGCGTATTTGGACTTTTGGGAGGTCACCCAGAAATACGGTATGTCGCACATGGTACTGTTGGGTGTCGCACAAACTAACAGTCCCTCTTGTAGGCTCAATCGCTCGTGTCGGACCAAACGACCTCCTAACCGACGACCCAGAACTGATGAAGCACATTCTCAACGTCCGAACAGAATATCGTCGATCGGATTGGTACGATGGCATGCGATTCGATCCCGGCAACAACAACATCCTCTCCCACCGCGACGAAGACGAGCACTTCAAGCTGCGCTCCAAAATGTCCGCCGGCTACGGCGGTCGCGAAGTCGAGAACCTAGAACCCAAGATCGACAAGAACATATTGTCATTCATGACCCTTCTTACAAAATACGCCGATGCGAGAAAGCCTGTAGACCTTGGTCGCCGGGCGCAGTTCTTTACGTTAGATGTCATTTCGGATCTTGCGTTTGGTGAACCGTTTGGCTTTTTGGAGACAGATTCGGACGTTTATAAGTATATTCAGATCACCGAGGAGACGTTGCCGGCTGTTATGGTTACGACAGTTATTCCCTGGTTGGTCAAGATTTTGAGTTCGCCTTTGTTTAAAAGTGTTCTGCCCTCAGAGAAGGATAGGCTTGGCTTTGGCAAGTTGATGGGGTGAGTACTAATTGGTCCTTGGGAGGTACGGCGCTAACGATGAGTAGAATTGCGAAGCAAGTTACTGCTGAACGGTTTGGGCCTGATAAGAAGGTTCGCAAGGATATGCTTGGGTCTTTTGTGGCTCATGGATTGACCCAGAAGGAGGCCGAGTCTGAGATTCTGCTTCAGATGTAAGTGTGTGTGAGCAATCACCGAGTCATATCTAACGTCTAGTACAGCGTCGCGGGATCAGATACAACAGCAACGGCTATCCGCTCCACAATGCTACACATCATAACACATCCCCAAGTCTACTCCAAACTGCGCGCCGAAATCACCAAGACATCATACTCAACCTCCATCATCCCCGACTCTGTAGGCCGTGATATGCCCTACCTCCAAGCTGTTATCAAAGAAGGCCTCCGTATCTTCCCTCCTGTCGCTGGTCTAATGTCCAAGCAAGTCCCGCCTCAAGGTGACACCTGGAAAGGGCAATTCATTCCCGGCGGTACCAAAATCGGGTACTGCGCCTGGGGAATCTTCAGAAGGGAGGATATCTGGGGATCTGACGCCGGCGAGTTTAGACCTGAGAGATGGCTTCATAGTGACCCTGAGAAGGTCAAGGAGATGGAGGGTGCTTTGGAGTTGATCTTTAGTTATGGACGATGGCAGTGTCTTGGTAGGCCTGTTGCACTCATGGAGCTGAACAAGGTCTATGTTGAGGTGAGCTCAAGACTAAGGAGTGCGAAAGGAGGATTTGCTAACTTTTTACAGTTGCTCCGGAGGTTCGACTTTTCGATTTGCGATCCTACAAAACCTTGGAAGGTGTTCAACTGTGGCATCTTCTCGCAATCCGAGCTCATGGTGAGGTTGACACCGAGAGAATGATTGGATGAACATCACGTCATTCTACGTATTTAAGGTAGTTATAATGAACAACTGGATGATTTACGAACCATAGGATAGGCATGAGATGTCGTGATCTATAAATTGTCTTTGTGCTTGATGGTGACTTAATTATGTCTCTGGTCGTACAGCATACATCTTCACAGGAAGAAGCTCAGCCGGAAATCCCCGCTGTAGATCAGCCTTAACAATCTTCAGCCCAGCCCTCGTAAACAGTTCCTGGAACTTCTCATCCTGTCTACAACTTGTTAGCACTCGCCTCTTCACTTCCAAATCATAGCAAGACTTACCTTGTGACGCTTCCGTCAAGCTCATCAAACTGATCCTCTCCCCATGTACTCAAGTTCTCCTTAAGTACGATAACACCGTGCTCATTTTCCAAAACAGATTTGCACCTCTCCAGAAATTGCACGACTTCCTCATCTTTGAGATGTCCGATACACCACTGGATCCAAATCAGGTCGTAGCATTCTCCCTCGCTCGGAAACCATTTTTCTAACCCAACGTTGTGAATTTGTCCTACGCCGGGTTTCGTTTTGAGAACATCCGTAAACTTGACGACTGGTTCAACGACGTCGACTTTGTCTGCTACTTTCAGAAGTAAACCTTCTGTGATTCTCCCGATTCTGTCCATGCTGTCAGAGAATGAGTCACTATTGTAGAGCCAAATTTGGTCTCACCCTGCACCACCCTCAAGAACTCGTGGTATCTTTTCTTTTCCCGACTTGCCGCCGACATTCAATCTCGCCAGAAAAGTTCGAGATCCTTGAAGGTCGACGCGAGATACGGAAGGCATTGTGGTTAAAACGCCACCCAGCATGCCATTGTCGTTGGAATCAACGCTTTCCCAGTACTCCATGCATTTTTCCGCTTTGATTAAGCTGTCTGGTGCGGGATCTTGTGAAGTCGACATGGTGATGGTGTTTAGTTGATGAGATTCTGTGGAAGAATTTCAGTTGATAAAATTTTAAGTATAGTCATTGTGCCAGTAATTGAGCTTGGAGGTGGTATTAGCCGGAGTATTTCCGATGAGTATAAACACAGTTTAACATCACCATTCCAGAAGTTACAGATACGATTTGAGCTCAGAGCTCATTAATAACCGTCACATTGTTTATTTCCCAAAAAAGAAAAAGAAAAGGACTTAAACCCTCTTCTGTAGATGTTGCTATTGAATCCGGCCGTAAGGAAAATAGCCGTCCTTGTTTGAACCCCCCGCCATTTGCTGAACCTGAGACATCGGCACGTTCCAGCTTGCCTGTGTAGTTTGCGTTTGCGCAGGCGTCAACCAGATGGTCGAAATATCCTCATGAATCAAAATCGGGATGTTCGATCTCCCCTTCTCAAACTTTCCAATCGAAACATCGTTATAGTCGTCAAACACAACAGGTCGATCGCCCTCCAAAAATAGCTCTATCCCAAGCTCAGTAATTTCAAACTGGAATCTCTGCGCCTTATCGCGAGAAGCCTTGGCGTAAAATGCTCCCTTATTGGCAGTAAAAACGTAGCAGTTATCGTTCTGCATAGCAGGAACTTGCAGGATGAATTGGTTGTCGCCAACAGCTTCGACGACGAAGCGGGTCAGGGCAGAATGATCGCGAAGAGTGAGACGTGAATCGCGAAGCATTATGCCGGTGCGACGAGCATCTGTCAGGTAGATGGCTTTCTTGTCATATGTTTCAGAGTTGATGGTTACTTTGATGTTGGCATTGCGCATGCTGTTCAACATAGTCATAAAACCCAGTGAAGACATGGTGAGGATGAGACTGATTCCAATGTGGTAGAAATCTGGTACAATATGAGCAAGGTTAAGAAGATATGATCAGAATAGAGAGAATGCTGGACTCTACTTGGAATATCGACTCGCTTTATAGATTTTGCTACTATCCTATCCACTCAGAAACCAGGTACGCACTAGCATAGCAAATGCAGAAAACCCGAAATTAACGTAAAGTTCCAGCTCTCTAGACGTCATTGTTATGTTCAGAATGCATCCGAGCACACGGGCTGACAGGTCTCCGAAAACGATTTCTGTTGTTACAAGTTCTAATGACTGAGATCTGCAACAAGATCTACAGCTGACAGTCTTAGAAGAGAAGATCCAAAGCTGAAAGAACTAAACGGGCAAAAGATCTGTCACTGACGGGACCCGTGTCAAATTTGTCAAGGAGATCAACAGCTTACAAAAACGCGCAGCGCAGTACCAAGAGAATGAAATGTCACAACGAATCAAAACTCCATAGAATCGCCAATGACGTTATATTTACGCATGTTCTTGCCTCAAGCTGCTGTGGCGATATCAAGACATGCAGTAGCGGAAGTAAATATTGAGGTCCAAGCGCATACGATACGTCACCCCTCGAGAGTACGAATCTCAATCTAGCCCTGGCGGTTTGATACGTCGAGAGAGAAACGTCCCAGATATTATGTAGACAGACTAAGACCGGAAGATCCTGATGGAACAGTGATTGAGTGGGTATTAAGTACTGCTATTCACAGAGTCTACGTCTCTAATCTATATCTCTAAACAATCTAGCCAACACCAAAACAGATCTATCACATCCACAGCTCCATATCCCTCCATCGTTTCTATTGGCCAAATTACTGGCTCTTGGGCTTCCAAAGCATCCAAGCAAAAGTGACACACAACTTCAAGAACGCCGCAATCCAAAGCGCGCCAGCAAATCCAACCCAAGACTTGCTCAAGAAACCACCACAAACAGCTCCAACAAACAACAACAAAGCTCCAGTAGCCCTCCTGTTTCGATCCGCATTGTCCGTGATGGGCGCCGTGAAGAGCTTGGCGTCACTCATCATGTCACAGTACAAACTCGTCAATACAACGGTGGGAATAGAGTTGAACTTGAGCGCACGACTTGCCACAATCTGACCGGCACTCTGGAACGCGAGAATCGCAATGGCTGCATAGTCGGATGCAGGGAAGGAATCGCGCACGCGCTCGATGATGTATCCGTTTTCGCGGACCGTTTCGCTGCCTTGGGGATGGTTCCATACTGCGCCTACTGTAGCGAGCAGCGCGACGAGGCCGGTGAGGAGAGCCTGGACGAGGAAGGATGAGGTGAGAACCCATCGCTTTTGAGGGCCGAAGTGACGGTGGAAGCTGGAGAAGAAGAGGGCGCCGACGCCGAAGCAAACGATGGCGACAAGACAGCGGGACCAGGCTTTGCTGGGGAGGTTCTCTGGTTGATGGCTTACGCCTAGGCCGACAAAGATTGTGTTTCCTAAAGGATGTTAGTGGTAAGTTTGTTGAGGGTATCGGAGCTGACTGACCTGTTTGCATACTGACGAAACAACCGTACATGTTGAAAGCAGCACTGTCAACCAGACCTGCGACGAAGAAGCATAGTAGCAATAATAGGTCGCTCCATTTTGTGCTGATGTCTGTTGTGAAGCGTGAAGCTTTCGGAGCTCCCTTGGCCCCAGCTTCGGGGGTGTCGCTACCAGAGTCGGGCATGTTGACCGAAGTTGAGATATCGGATATGTCGCCGAAGTCGTTATTCCCAGAGATTGTGTATGACCAATCAAGTTGCTTATCGAGACCTGGACGTCAATGAGGTCGAGATTAACTTTCCAGTAAAAAATAGAGGCCAAAGGGTTGTAAAAAAGAAGGGAGTCAGAGGGTGATAAATAAGTCTAAATCTCCTGAATGGCGCCAATGACGTGCTTGGACCAAGGTGGATCGGCATTAATTTTCGGAAGGGACCCGAGTTTTAGGTCCTCAGTAAGAGGGAAAAGGTGAGGAAAAAGAGCTAATAAAAAGGAGACGTTGGGACAAGACGGCGATTTCGGCTTGTGCCAAGAGGAATGCACAGACGATGCGTACGTACGCAAAAACAGATCTGACAGAAGACGCTAGACTATTTTGGGATTACATCAACAACATCAAGTAATTGTCTCTGAAATATTTACTTGTAATTTATACTTGACAAGTCATATGCTATTGATACTAGAACTGTATGTACTCTATACTGTCTTTGTTTTGTAAATAAGTCAAGGTGTTGAGTACGACAGACACAATGCCGAGCATCACCCTGCCAAGCCGGCACCTGAATTTCCATGCCGAGATGATCATCTTGTCTGGGCATCAGAACACAGCCCTTATTGTGGCTCTTGTTCTGACTTGTCAGACAGCGGTCAACCACAGAGAGGACGGTTTTGACACTAGGTCATTAATGCTTGGCTTGATTAAGCTTGTTTACATGCTAATCTCACCATGTTTATGTGAACGCGATTCCCCTTTTGACCTTGATTCCATCATACAAGATCGTCTTCTATGATATCTGAGTCATGTTGGGTCGCTCTTATCGGAGGGCATAAGCATCGGAGAGCTACAATCACTAGGAACGGAAATAATCGGAGAATTGGAGAGTGAGTGTGTTCTTATTTACAGTCTATGATGTCAAGTTCGTTACTTGCAAACTCCATCGTTCATCGATGTCACAAAAATATACTTTTTTCCCATCTAAATACTATCGTCTAGATAGTCAACCCCAATACATATCTCCGCTCAATTAGGAAATGAGTCCATTGATACACTTTGTACCAGGGGCAACAGGAGAGACATAAGCCCAACCCTGGTTGCAAATGCCCCAGGTAGTCTCGGAAAAGCAGTACATCATTCCTGACTGAATATCAGCGGGACAAGGCTGGTAATTAGGGCCGGCCCAAGAAGGCTTTCCACTGGCGACAGGAGCCGCAGGTTGAGAAGGAGCGGGAACGCCAGTTGGTTGAGCGGGTGCGTTGACGGTTGTGGTGATCATGCTCGAGGGAGCAGGAGACATGACTGATGATGGGACCGAAGGGACAGTAGGGGCAGAAGGTTGAACGGTAGCCGATGGCTGAACGGGAGCTGAAGGCTGAACTGATGCAGATGCTTGAACCGGCGCAGAGGGCTGGACAGGAGCTGAAGGCTGAACTGGTGCAGACGGTTGAACTGGGGCAGCAGGAGAGCTAGGCTGAGCACTTGGTACAACAGAAGTAGCCCCAGAAGCAACAGGTGCAGAAGGGTTCTCAGGTGCGGGAGCAGCGCCATCATCCTTAAAGTTGGGCTCGACACCCTTTTCACATGTTCCCTCACTACCAGGAGTTCCCTGCTCAATGACCTTTCCATAATCTCCAGGCTCAGGGAAGTTGATTACACTTCCACTAGCACCAGTCGTGCACTCGCCAGGGATGTTTGCTCGGAAAACAGGAGGGAGGGTGTCGACAAAGGAACTATCATCCTTGCCACCGACTACCTCGATGGGCGCGCAGACCATGTACATCTCTCGGTTGCCAATCTTGTTAAACCAGGTCCAAGCGAAGATAGCAGGACCATTCTGCATATCCTTGGGGATAGGAATGTTGAACTGCTTGGTACACTCCTTTCCGGTATCATTGCCGCACTCAGGTCCATTCTCACGACCATGCGGATCTTTACCGGTGGTTTGGATATTGCCCGCCGCTTCAGCAGGGCAACCGCCGATGATGCTGTAAATAGTGTGCCACTTGCTAGGATCCTTAGGGGCTTCCTTTCCATAGGCGACGCTGAACTGACAAGATCCACCGCCGTGGACAGCGCTGCCCCAAAACTTGACAAGCTGGGTCTTTCCGGCTGTAACTTTGGTGACTTCTTCAGCGTGCTGGGTGCGGCCTTGGCAGGGGAAGGGAAGGTCGGCGCTAAGAGGCCAGGTTTGGTAGAGAGGTTCAGTATCGAGGTTGAAGGGATGGGGTTCGATCATGATTACATGGGCGGAGGCATACGAAGCGACCAGCGCTGCGATGCTGAGGACGGAAGAGAAAGAATGCATTTTGGCGATTCTCCCTTTTTGTGATGAAAGGTGGTGATTGATTGTGAGGGGATTGTGTTGTTGTTGTTGTGGTTAGGTATGGTGTGTTGTGGGGTGAGAAAACTAAATGAAGCAGGAACCCGACTGCCTCTATATACAAAATGATTTCGATATGTTCATGGGGGTGACAGCTCTGAATAAAAATTTCACCATAAGTGTGGCTTAACAATGACATTTTTCACCTCTTTGACAATGAATGCTTGAATTGTTCGTCACTGTCAAGGCATCCGAACAAAGGAACAAGTTTCAACACCGAAACATCTAAAGGTCAACATTAGTTTGCTTTGAACGACCCGGTAACTTTGAGTAAACAGAACAACATAATTCATTGAACAATCTGGTATTCTTCTATCTTAAACCTCCATCCTTGAACATTTACGGAGCCTAGATATTGCTAATCATCAAGTCGCTTCACTCCTTGTTCACTATGCTCTTTCCAGTTGTCCCAAGTCTCACTTGATGCTCAAGGTTTCGTCAAGTTAATGCCTGATTTGTATGACGTATAATGGAGAGGACTCGCTACTCCTACAGAAACCTATTGGGAATGTCTGAAACTCAAATATTCGAGACTCAAAGGGATTTGGAGTATGCATTACACTTTAACAAAAAGACACATCGGTAAATCCAAATCTTGAAGTCTATCTTTGCGTGGGTTAAACTTAGAAACTAATTAACAACCTATCGATGTTTGAAAAAAAATCTTAAATTCCTGGAGTATTTAATATCCTTGCCTTTCTTCAACCGCACCTCATTCTCCTCTCCTATTTCTACCTTTCCTTAACCTAAGCCTTGGACGATAATTCTTCTGTTACCCAACTGCCTTTACACGCGCACCAATATGTCTTCCAAAACCCTCCTCGACATGCCCGACGAGCTCCTTCCCGCCATCCTCGATCACCTGAAAAAAGATTCATACGGTACGGGATGCTGGCAATTCAAAATTACAGACGTCAAGACACTTCGAGCCAGCTGCAAAAGGCTCAACCATATCGTATCGCCCTAGCTCTACCAAACCCTGTATCTATCCTGCCACCAGCTAGACCTGGACGTCTTTCGCCTAGTTGCCAAGAACCCTCTTCTTATCGGTGGTGTACGCGAACTCGTCATCGACGATACGACATTTCCCACTTGCATCAATGACTGGAACACTTACAAGCGCGCCGTCACTCTTTGGGCATATACCCAAAAGGACCCGGATTTCGATGAGGATGAGGATGACCTCGAGGAGTGGGAAATCCAACGTCGTTTCGATGTGTCCAGTTCTATGGTAATAACTAAATCGATGTGGGAGCATTTTAACAGCGGTATCAAGGGGCACCACGAAAACCGCCTGGCTCATGCGGATATTGCCGCTCTCAAGGAGGCTCTACCCAAGATGAAGTCCCTTTGCTCGCTTATTGTGACTAATTGCACACCTTTTGAGGATAGGCAGAGTGACAGCCCCTTTGCGAGGATGTGGAGGTCTCCCCCATCTGGAGGCGGTCGCAGACCTTCGTGGGGAGAACGACCCTGGGCTCCGAGATGTGACTGGGAACCACAACTTGGCGATGAGCCTGACCCTAAGACCTATTCTTTGGATTGGCTAGATGACCGAATTTTCACGACTGTGCATCCAGGTGAGCCTGATGGGTACGACGACCCGTACGAGGTAAGTCAGCAGCCATAGCTCGTGTCCTCATCATGACAATAATTGTATTAACAAAATTTAGAACGACGACGTCGTGTACACGCGTGATTACTACAACACTTACAAATCTACTATCAGAGCTGCATGTAATGTTGGTCGCGATCCTCGGATCCTTTCACGACAGGCCCGGGTGCTCCATGTCGCCCTTCACGTTCTTGAAGACCCCGATGTCGGCCCTCAACTCCAAGAGTTCAGAGTGGACTCATCTGACTCCACAATTTCCAGATGCAGCCCGGGACTTCCTATCACACTTTTTGGAAATCAATCACCGTTCCCCGATCGTCTCTCGCGAGCCTTTTCTACAACAAATATGACGGAGCTGTACCTCATACTTAGTAACTTTGACGATGGTCAGAAAGGCAGAAACATCATGGATCACGGGCGAGTAACCCAGCTCCTTTCATCTACGCCACAACTGGAGCAACTATATTTCGAGCCTCACGGGATGACTACATCAGGTGCGCTCCCACAGATAACATTCCCTCGCCTTCACACAGTCGAATTCTCCTGTGGCGAAGTGAACCCCGACAAGCTCATCGGCTTCCTTGAGCGTCAAGGGTCAGTTCTTAAAACTCTACACATCAGCAATTGCAACATCCGTACCGATCCGGGACAGCTCTGGGGAGACGTAGCAGACCAGATAAACCACTTGCAGCGCGAAAACGTTACGAATCTTCAGGAAGGCCCTTTTTGCCAAAATTGGGTTGGCGAAAGCCAAGCAAGGTGTTGGGGTTTTCCGCAAATGGATCCTGATTATAGAGAATCTGAGGACTGCGTGGACTGGTACCTTGAAGACGGCAGGCTCTTTGAGAAAGACAGTTTCGAAGACTGAACAGTTAAACATAGCGTTTTGCGTGAAAACTTTTGACATGTAAAATTAAGATATATAAAGTTCGAACATGTTGACCAGGATACCCCCAAGGCATCAAGATCAAGGTTCAGTAGCCGTATTGAGGGTTGACCGGCCCATGTGTACATAAAGTGAGAGTGAATATCCAAAGAGAAAGGGTGGTGGCTTAACCATTGTAACCCCAGCGAGGAGCGTTGACAATGATACCACAGATACAGCCAGAGATAATGCCAGAGACAGGAAGTGTAATGATCCAGCCCATGTAAATCCAAGCGACCATGCGCCAGTTGATGGAGCGCCATGTACCAGAGCAGAGACCGACACCGACGGTGGCACCGGTGATACACTGGGTGGTGGACACGGGGAGCTCTGAAGGGTTGTTAGTTATGGTCCTTTAGTAATTGATGAGTAGGTGAGAACTTACTAAGACGGGTGGCGAGAATAACAGTGATAACGGCACCGAGTTCCATACTGAAACCTCGAGAGGGAGAGTGAAGAGTCAGACGGTTACCCAGGTTGCGCATAATGTTGTATCCGTAAGTCCAGATACCAAGAGCGATAGCACCACCACCGAAGCAACTATCAAGCGTTAGCAATGATCCAACAGAAGCTTATCAAAGTACTTACAGAATCCAGACAGGGACCTCTGACTTGCCTCCGTCAATGACACCAGTTCTCCAAATCTGGTAAATAGTAGCGTAAGGACCGATGGCATTAGCAACATCATTGGCACCATGGGTGAACGAAGCAGTACAAGCAGTCATGACTTGCATAAATGTGTACAAGTACTCAGCACGGTTGTCATAGTGAGGAACGTTGGCGTGGATCTCATCCAGATCACCAGTGAGGATACTCTTCTTCTTCTGCATGGCGAGGATGTCCTGGTCAACACCGGACAGGAAAGCCTTCTTGAGGTACCAGAAAAGAACGGCGCCGTTGAGCAGACCACCCTCAGGCTTTTCTCCGATGAGGCTGCGACGGGGCTTGGTCTCGACGGGCTCAGAGACGTCGTGAGCTTGTTCAGAAGTAGCCTTGTTCTCACTGTTGGCTTCCTTGCCCTCGGAGTTGGTATCCTGAGCGCGGACGAACTCATCGCTTCCCTGGCGACCAGCACGGCGGAGCTCCTCGAGCTCATCCTTGGTAAGATGGCCCTCGTAAAAGTCCTTAATACCGCCCTCGGCACCCTCAGGCTGAGCAGGAGGCTCAGGACGCTTGAGCAGAAGAGGGCCCATAGCAATATGCCACCATCGAAGCTGCCAGTCGTCACAGATGACGATGCGGTACAACCAAGGGCAAAGTAAGATAGCGACGATCAGAGCCCATGCGGCACCGACACCGACGATCATACCGACAGTCTCGGCTTCATTAAAGTCAATCTTGATACTGCCACCCTTCCAGACCATAAGCATAGTCAGCAGCGAAGCAGTAATACCGAAGTAGATGGGTGTAAGAAAAAGACCCTTCCAAACAGGCTTACTTCGCAGCATGACTCCATACTTGGTAATAAGGAAGACAATGGCGGCGAAAGCACCAGCAAGACCAGGAGCGATGATCCAAGCGAGAAAGACAGAGACGACGCCGCTGCTGATTCCCTTATCGAGCTCAGCCCAGTGCACACCGTCTGTGCCAACAAGGGCAACGCCCATGCCAATAACACCACCCATGATAGAGTGAGTAGTCGAGACAGGAAGACCGATACGAGTGGCGAAGGTGAGATAGAGCGAGGAGGCCACGATGGCACACATCATGCCGAGCATAAGAAGAGCAGGGTCAGACTCGAACTGTTCAATGTCGACGACCTTGGTACGGATGGTATCAGCGACTCGGGCACCGACACCGACAGAGCCAGCGAATTCGAGGACTGATCCTAGTGTCATGGCTTGGAGGTAAGTGATGGATCGGGACGAGACCGAAGTGGCCCAAGAGTTGGCGACATCGTTGGCACCTAGATGTGTTAGTATAGAAGGTGATAGGAAGGAGTTTGGGGAATTTACCGATGTTCCAGGCATCAAGGAAAGAAAAGATTGTGCCGATGGCAAAGATGTAATCATACTGGTGAAGCACCATGATGAAAGACTAGCCGAACTTCGGACTTGTTTTACTTCCTAAAAAAGAAAGAGGGAAGAGAGAGAAGCTGTCGATACACAGAAGCCCAAGCAGCATTTCAGAGAGCAAGACCCTGACTCCTTATATCACCTCGTACACATGCATGTGGGACGGGAAAGGCTTGGCAAACAAGCTTATAATTATGCTTCACGAGCTAACGACGCATGTCCTCGGTGACCGGATTCGACGGGGATTGCTAGTACAGGCGGCCAATGGGCTGGAAGACACTTGCATGGCAAGGGATGGTGTAAACGATGGCGAGACTTGGCAGTTCATCTAGACGTGCTGTTGGTGAGAGTGGTATGTCTTGGCGATAACTGGGGGTTGTGGTCGTGCTTGTGCTCTTGATGTTCGTTGGACCGGGGAGGGCGATGGGAAAGGCTTGGTATTGGCAGAGCAGGTACGAGTTTTTGGGGTTTCGGATGTGAGATAAGACTTGAGAAGGTGATATGGTTGTGAGGCGAGATGCTACTCTGAAGAGCTGTCAAAGAGATAAGATCGGCGTAGCAACGTTAACGACAGTGCTTTCTTGAGACATTCGCAATGTTAAACGGTTCAATTGCACCATTAACTACGCTAGGACTACGAAAATCATTCGCAGATGGATCCTGAGTTAAAGGTCGAACCATATCCGTAGCTTAATTTACATCCGAGCTCATGTCTTGCCCGACTTGTTCCCTCCTCTTCAATAGTCCTTCCTAATCGAGCAAGACACCAACATCGTAATTTCCAAAGCTGAAAGCCAGTTCCAGAAGAGTGGGAATAAGCTGTTGACCAGTCTCGTCCCCACGTGCATCAAAGGATGTCGTTGAAGGGGATGTTGGGGCGTAGCCAATCAGAGACTAGATCTTCACACGTGGAGCTGGTGGTTTGACTACGAGCGATGCCAAGACCGATCTGAGCAGGGGACTTTAATAGGAAAGGACACTTGATGAGTCGAGAGACAAGGCATATTTTGGGCTTTTTAGAGACAAAGTGTTTCTTTTTCTAAACTTGGGTTGATGTAAAGTCTGGGGAATTACGGGACGAGCAGAACCTCACAGCTTGACAGCGACGATCAGACAGGACAATCTTCTATCACAACTCAATCTCAACTTAATCTCAACTACAGTGACCCAACTTCTCTTCAAAGTTCCAAAGTCCTGATCGTCTCATCCCCAAATCTTCTAACCCAACCGCCAAGCCCCGCGCCACAGCCATAACGCCGCTCCCGCATCCTACAAGCTTCAACAAGACCACACGCGAGCTCTCCCTGCTAGCACGTTCCTACCTTGCCAAGAGCCCAAGCTTTGTAGCTTCTTTCAACCTGATTCCTCTGTTCAGCTCGCACTTCCAAGTGGGCAAGGGTCGTCGCTCGATCTCTGTTCTAGAAACACCTCCGTCTTGGCCTTTGCTGGACATGGGTGGCGTTTGAGGTGAGATTGCAAAGTGACATGAACGGAAAGGTGTGATGGGAAGAGTTTTTACGCCTGGTTTGTATGAACTGCACGTGCTCGAGTCGTTGTGATTTGCCCGGGTAACTTTGGTGATTTGATGGCATCCACTGGCTTGCTTCTGTGGCAACATATACGCGGCGTGGTAGGATTGTTCTGGATTATTCTTTGCTTTGATGTTACACGTGCCTTGACGTAGTGTTCGCCTATCGTGCATTTTGTGTCTGGATCTCCTTTTCGTCCCGTGTTAGTGGATCATGGCAACGTAGAATCCGGCTTTACTGACTTCTTGACAATCTGTCTGAACCTGGATGTTTGGTATTAATGCGTGTCCTATAACCCTAGTGTTTGGGAGTTCGCTGGCTAAAGGCTTATTGACAGCTTGTTTGCTCATTATATTGTTACAGGACCTGTCAACTATCAAGATGGACGGACCCTTCATAGCTCGAAAAGGAAATGAACCTGCCAATATTTGAGTTCTTGGACTGCAGAGTAATAACTATAGGGTAGTCCAGATGACTTGAATTAAATGAAGCTCTACAAATGATCTGATGATATTTATGAACGTATGCCCAAAAGCTTGAAAGGCCAATCCCAGTTTGTATGTCAATAAAATGGCGTTAAGGGTAGTTACAGCGTCTTTACATTTAGTACCAGTATTATGACTACCATTATGGGGGCCATACGATGAGGTCGTTACATTCATGTGTAATTCGATCCACGGTTTGAGTAGCGCAATAAACAAGTCTGTCAGAAAACAACATTTTGACAAGAAATCACTGAAATCTTCAGGATATTTTGTTTGTCATATATGATGTAGCTCATATGATCCGTAAATGCGAATAGCGCTGCTCACAACGAATCGCACTCTATTGAGATGAGATATTCTGACAGATGGTGTGAGTAGTTTCCTTTGAGTTGTTCATGATAAACTTCAACTAGAAGCCTGTCCCCCGCGGGATTTGGGGTTCTCATGAAAAGTTTGACCAATCCTCACCCTCCAATTCTCTTGATAACCCCCAAAGACCCTCTTCCCCCACGGCGGGGTTCTCCGGCCTCGGCCCCTCTCCAATTCTGCTACCAATGATTGGTCAATTTCGATCAACGGTCTTCTTTCCGATGTCATCATATTCCCCATCATGCGCTCATCTCTCCATGAGGTACATATACAGCTCAGCCAAGCTCCAGGTTCTCTTCAATTCACCACAACCTGTCTAACTTGTTCACTGTCGCCAAAATGAAGCTGCTCTACCCAACATCCCTCAAACTCGACATCCAGAGCCTCGAAGGCTTCACCGTCGACCTCCACTCCTACGATGTGACCAAGCCCATCCCAGAGGAACACACCGACGCCGAGATCCTCGTCACTTGGACAAACACAGCCGACAACCTCAAGGACGCCGCAAAGCGCCTCACAAAGCTTCAATGGATTCAGTCCCTCGCTGCTGGTCCCAATGACGTCTTGAATGCTGGCTTCGACGCCTCAAAAATTAAGATTACTACCGGTTCTGGTCTGCACGATCATACCGTCGCAGAGCATGCGCTGGGTCTCCTGCTCAATGCGGCGCGACGTTTCTACGAGATGCGCGACTACCAGCTCCAGGGCAAATGGCCAGGCCACCTCGGCGGTCCTCAGCCTGATAGACCCAAGGATTCATTCAGAACTCTTCGTGATGCGCGCGTTCTGATCTGGGGTTTCGGTAACATCGCAAAGAGCCTCACCCCTCAACTCATCGGTCTCGGCTCCGAAGTGCGGGGCATCGCTCGTCAAGCCGGCGTCCGCAACGGCATCCAAGTCTACACCGAGTCCGATCTCGACACTCTCCTCCCCGAGACCGACGCTCTGGTCATGATCCTTCCCGGCTCTGACTCCACGCGCCACGTGCTCAACGCCGAGCGTCTTAAGCAGCTGCCCAAGCACGCGTGGGTCGTTAATGTTGGACGCGGTACATCTGTGGATGAGGATGCGCTTGTTGCTGCGCTTGAGAAGGGAGAGATTGGCGGTGCGGCGCTAGATGTTTTTGAGACGGAGCCTTTGCCCGAGGGAAGCAGTATCTGGAAGGCGCCTAATGTTATCGTGTCTCCGCATGCTGCGGGTGGACGACCTCAAGGAGCGGAGGCACTTATTGCCGATAATTTGAGACGATTTAGGGCGAAGCAGGACTTGAAGAACATTATTTAAATAGCTATTAAAATAAAACAAAATAAACACAATTGACTGAGCATTTCTTGGCTCATGGCCTGCGACGTTGAGACTGTGGTGTCGCAAAACCGAGGTAGAAGACCCCGCTATTGAGGTTGGGAGTTTGAGGGCATTCCCACTACGCAGTCCATGTGCAATTATCTCGTTTGCTCAGTAATGTTCTCAGCAAATGATCTATAGGACATAATTGCGCAATGCGAATAGATTATAACATCGGCGTTTATCTTTAATTTTCGGAGTCTCAATCATGAGCGCCGTTCAAATGCGCCGATAATCGGTCCAAGCAGCGCTAACTGCCCCATCTAATCTTATCAGATCATCAGCCGCTCCATTCATCTCAACTCCATCATCATCCCATTCGCCACGACCTACTACAACCAACACATTTTCACGCAAGTATGACTCTAGTCCAACCAACCCTCGAGAAGGCCAACGCCCACAACTCATGTCAATTCACTCTCCCAACAAGAAGAGGCGACTATCTCACCCAGGTCTCGTGGCCTCTATCCTGGACCGAGCGAGAACCACCAAAAGATAACACTTCTGTTGTGTCAACCTTGTAAGACCAAACCGCTCGCTATCTACTCAAATTGACTTACTGATAGAATGCAGATACATCGTCGATGGAAATGCCTACTTCTTTACAGCAACCGACATAGCTCGCCGTCTCGAGCTCACACATAAGACCAACGTCATCCTCGTCGCAATCGGCTACCCCAACAAAACATGCGTATTCGACAAGCGAAGAAACGGAGATCTTACACCTGAGGCTGAAGATAGTGTGTATGATATCCCACCTGGTCCCGATGGGAAACCTTCTCCTGGTCCATTTGGCGAGGCATCGGATTTTCTGGATATCATTCAACATCAGATCAGACCGTTGATCGAGAAAACACTCTTCCCAAACATTGAGGGACCAAACGCTTTATTTGGGCATTCTTACGGCGGTTTATTTACGCTCAATGCTTTGTTCACAAAGCCAGAATTCTTTGATACATACATAGCAGCAAGTCCATCGATCTGGTTCGACAACAAAAGCATATTCCAGAACCAAGAACCAGGTTTCCACGCTCGCGAACCTCCCACGGGCCGAGCCCCCCGTTTGTTGGTCACATTTGGCAGTGCAGAGCAGAAGCTGATAAAGCTACCCGGCGAGTCTGACGAAAAGTTCGACAAGAAACAAAAGGGAGCTTTGGAGAGGAAGATGAAGGATAATGCTATGGAATTGGTTAGCAGAATGCAGAAATCGAACAATTTGAGGAATGTCTGGATGTGGGAGTTTGAGGGGGAGGATCATGGCGGTGCGGCAGTTTGCGCGTTACAGAGAGGGCTGTTTAGGTTTTTGTTGGATCAGCGGGAGTAGAACGGTACTCGCAATGGTTACATATGGCAAATTAGTTGAAATGTGAAGTCTGATATAAAGATTCGGAATTCCAAGTATCTATAATGGTACAATATGAGTCAATGTTCTATACAACTTTTCGCTGTCAATCAACACCATCGCCATGCTCGTAAGAAACAAAACCAAAAGAATCTCTAGGACCTAGCAGGAGCTAGACCATTGACTGATTCTACACCAACACATCGCCTGGATCAGCGTCACCTGCATCGACTTGAGCACCACCATCTTGACCACCATCAACTTGACCACCATCAGCTTGACCACCATCAGCTTGATCAGCATTAGCCTGGGCTGCTCGCCGCCCCTTTTTTCTCCTTGGACCAGTTCTCCAGTTCTCCCAGTTCTCTTCTTAACTCTCCCCGTAACGATATGCTTTTCACGCTTCGTCTGCTCCAAACCCCTCCAATTAAACTCGGACGGATCAAATGGCGGATCATAATCCATGTCAAAATGCGTCGTGATATCATACTTGCACAACGGGAGATATGGCCCAAGCTGTTCCATCCTTCTGGACCTAAGATTATAATTGTGTTCGCCGTTGCGCCAGGCTACGGTCTTCGTCTGTCTTAGAGCAGGATGGTGGTTCCTTGCTCTCCAGTTCCACTGGTTGATGATGTAACTTTGGAAACAACGCAGATCCCACGCAGCCATGCTTTTCCAAGCCCAGTCAGGTCGAAGATCGTTTCCCGGAGCCGTGATATGCGGGACGGTCCACGCGTGGCTGAAATCTACGATTTGGCCTTCGAAGTATTGCTGATCTTTGAGGTCGCGGACTACAATACCGCATTTATGCAACTGATGCAAATTTCTCAGCATTTGTGGAATGTGCTTTATTTGTCGTTGTTTCATCTCCCTTTCTCTGGTGGGATCGCCATCAGTATCTCGATGGTTCGGGATGTAATCTTTCACAATTGCGTAAACAGGCTGGTCAGGGTTGTCCTCCATCTCCAAGACTTTAGCTGCGCTGCGTTTTTCGTTTATCCAGTATAGACGGTGTTGATCATCGGCGTACCTTGTTACGACTGCCGTTTCCCATTGTTCTTGGAACTCTCGTGTGAGGACCACCTTCAAGTAGCCGTGAGCTTTGACAGCCAGTTGTTCTTTTCCGAGTTCTTTCAAACGGCCGTAGACTCGACATTCTGCGTTGAACGATGTTGCTTGTCCACGTAGATGGTTCATGACGGCTGGGGGCTGAGGGTTGGGGCCTCCAACGGCCACACCATTCATGGTGTAAGCCTCTTCCATGGGATACATATCGAAGCGAGGCTCGCGAGTCCATTCTGGTTTGAACTAAAGGGCGTTAATAACTGACACATGGATGTGTGATGATACTTACAAACTTGACGGCATACTGTATACCGTCGATGGAAGCTAGTACAACAGCTGAGTGGCATCCTTCACCGAGGAGCTTTTCTAATACGAAGTTGTGGTTATCGATATTCTGCACGAAAGGGTCGAGTTTCGGGCCTTCGATATTTGGTAGCGGTATAAGTTGTGGACCTGTTGCAGCCATTTTGAAGTTGAGATCTGGTGAATGAATGAATAGGCTAATAATGCTTTGTAGATGTGATATGATATGTCAAATTTGATTATCAAGAAGGCGATCGTGATCATCTTTGTACTTTTCCTTCTCCAGGACATCCTGATAGAATTGGGAGTATATTGCTGTGTGTCTGTTCAGTAACTTCAATAATCTTCAAAGGGATGAATAAAGTATTGGTATTGTTCGAAAAGGACAAACAGGCAAAATGTCCTGAGCACATTGTATCAAAGAACCTTCAACAAACGGCTGCCTATTGTTCAGTATTGACAGTCAATAGTTCATCTAGATTCGGCCTTTGCCGAGAATGTCTTTCTGGTTATTAAAAAAAGGTCATCTGGCTATGTATAGCACATCCTTGGCTTGAATAGACGCTGGGTTTTGCTTTGTTTAGGTAGGCGTCAATGTTATGAAGTCGTCAGTCGTTTTCGCTCTCCTGCATTGTCCTCACGAATGTGGGCTATTGGCATTGCGCCTATTCCACAAACGCACCACCGTCAATGAACAACAAACAGACTACCTGTAGGCTGGAGAGTAAGAACGGGAGGGTGAGGGAAACGGTACACAAGTGCTTTATCTAGAAATACCGCGACAGACAGCGAGGACGCAGCCATTGAGTTGGCGGCACCTGTTACGTGCTAACGGCACATGTCAACTTCACCTTGACATCCATCCCGGTACAGAAGTCTCTGAGAGTTTGGGACAGTTCTTGGCTAATGGTTTGCGTTGAAGCTGAAGTTTTGGATGTGTGGGGCATAGAAGCAGTAGAGTCCTTTGTACAAATATGCTGTGCAGTGACAAAGAATGTGCGGGACTGCCAGTATTATCACAAAGGTCCAGAAATTTGTTCAAGAGAACCCATTGTTCGAGTTTGATCCTCTTTTCATCCAGACGGGGCCTATGCTCCAGTTGCAACCTGAAAGCCCTTGTATCCTTCCACAGCTCATAGTCAAATTACCGGAAATATTGTGGAAAGGTAACAATAAGCTGGTAACATACAGGTGTCAGACTCCTTATTTAGAAAAGGTGGAGGAAGAATGCAAACTGTCTTTTTGGTGATGATAACACAATTCGTCACCCTTGGCTAGGTAGTAAGCTCATTCTTCCTCCCTACGAATGTCTACACCGTCTTCTCATTTACTGAATGACTCCGACATATCCTGTGAATACTTTAAACGAGCATCAGATCTGAGTATATGATCAGTGTTTTATTGGCCCTAGTGGCTCACTAAACCCCTTCTTGCTACATGCTAGGTGAAAGTCGTGGCCTTACTCGCGGCTAAGTTCACGGGATCTGGACAGTGAGCAATCATCCTCTCACAAGTCCTCGATTCAATTGTCTATTATCTTTTAATGCCATTTCCCTTCTCTATCATCCCGGTAGAAACCAGGAATCGCCAACCTCAACCCCATTTCCAAACTCCATCCCTCCAAATCCCAGATCATCAAGCTCAACCCCCGACTCCAACCCCTCAAAAGGCCCTTCCATACTCTCAAATGCATCGCCCGTCGGTAAAAAGTTCAGCTCCGACACAGCCGTCTCTTCAACAACAATCGGCTCATAAATATCCCTGCCCAGACTCCGAAGCTCTTGTCTATGCGCAGCCACAGCTTCTTGTGCTCTCTGGCTCAACTCTCCCACAACAGAGCGCAATGCTCTAAAAGCCTCATCGTCGACGACCTTTAGCAGCTTATCGAACAGGTCGAGCGCTTTTATGGAGATGTGCTGATCGACGTGGATGGATTCGTGGCCTGGATGTAGGATCATGTTGGCGAGGAGGACTATTAGTGCTGAGAAGTGGGAGTAGCTGCATGCCCTACGAGGGTCAGTGACGTCTCCAAATGGAGTCTTGGGGATAACTTACCAGACTAAACATTCTGTCGGGGTTGCTTCCTGGAATAACTTCATGCATCCTCTGCTCACGTCGACACATTGGTTCCACCCCTCCGGCAAAGGTGCTTGTTCTTTGTTCCTGCCAAGTTGATCACTCCCAGATATCGCCTCTTTCCCAAATGAACTAATTCTCTTCTGCCAATCTTGGTTATAACTGTATATCCCGTGAATCATAACCTCAGTCAATAAGAAAGCGTGGTGCATCTTGGTCATCTGCACAAGCTGGCTTGGTCCAACGGTCGCAACGACATACTCTATGTGGAAGGCCTTTGGGATGCGCTCGTACCATTGATCCAGCATGATTTGAAGACGCGCTACCCGTCTTTGGAGTTCTTGAGACGTAATCCTGCTAGCGCGATTGGAGTGCAACAGGTCGTACACTTTACCCTCAATGTAGGCGAGTTCAACACGTCGTCGGTGGTAGTTGAAGTGTACTTGGCCATTCTGCGTCCATATCAATCCAGCGCTATCAGCTGGTGCCATCGTCGGCAAAGCGATATCGATATCGTCATCATTCTGACACGAAGGTGTGTTTCCTCTCAACCCAATATCCTACACCCGTTAGTCGACTTCGCAACAGCTCATCGAGAGACATACCTTATCAAGAACATAAGCAATCCAGAACACCCTCGACCGATGCTCCGCCTCTGCAGCAGGAAAACGCATCATAGCCTCCTGCGAATGCAATCTCAACCGATGCGCCAACCTCAAAGCCGTCCCGATAAGCACGCCCGCAGGCTTCGGATCCCTACTGTTCTGGAACAGCATCACAATCCCCAACAGCACTTGAACTCCCAATAAGTCCTCTTCCCTTGTGACAAGCTCTGAAACCACGCTCTGCACATTCCGTAGGCACTGGTCCGCCTTCTCGATGTGTACCGCTTGGGAATCTGTGAGTGAAAGCTGTGGTGTGCGATACCCAATTGCGAGGACAGTTTGAATGGCGGCCCATGTTGCTCTATCCTGAGATGCAGGGTTATTGTACCAGTTTGTAACTAGTTTGAGAAATGATGGTTGTTGGAAGAGAGGGATTACTGTGTTGAAGGTGGAGAAGTAGTGGTTTATTATAGGGAGGATTTCTTCGAGGGGTGGGAGATCAAAGGTGTTTGGAGGGGAACCTTCGTAGACAGATGGACGGACTGGGTCGAATTTCCAGGAGTAGACGCCTAGTTTCGCTAGATCTTGATCAACTCCGCCCTGGTTGGTGACAGACTCTGCTGAATCGCCAGGACTGGACTGGCTTTCTGGTGAGTATGTTGGTTTGGCAGCTTGGGCGTCTTTTGCGGTTCGGAGAACATGCTCAAGATGTTCCTCTATGCGCTTCAATCGCGCTTCAAGACTTTCTTGTCTGTTGCTTTTGAGTATTAGTTTAATGAAGCGGCAAAGGATTGGAGACTCACTCTTGTTGTTGCTTGGCTATTCTGCCCCTCGCTGAACTGGTCTTTTGCCTGATGACGCTGGTGCGACAGCTTGTATTATAAAGGATACAATTTGAACAGTCGGGTTTAAGCATATCGCATTTAATCTTTTTCGTAAAGCACAAGTCGCAGGCTGTTTTCTATTGTTAACTGGGGTCATGCTACTCTCGTTCTTATTGACTCACCTTTGCGACGGCTTGAAGATGCGGAGTCTGTCTCTTCTGGAGTCGTCATGTTTGCAGTCATGCCTATCGCCTTGGGATCAGTAAAGATGGATGTCAGGATGATGCAGCATCTGAATACAACTCTGACTGCGCGATCATAGGATTGAAGATGAGATTTGGGATGCGACAGTCAAGAGCTGACAAATACTCGTTGAGACCGGGTGTAGTGTCTTTTCAGGTCCAGGCCCACTGTAAGCCGCTGATCGTAAGCACTAAATTAAGGGTCTTCAACGGGCAACCTACACGATTTCTAGGTAGCCCTAGAGATTAGTAGTACTTGATTCCAGATGCATTCAAGTGTAAGTCACATAGGAATGAGGTTTGATAACCTTCAGATTAGTAGTAGAAGATGGGTTAGACTGTTGTTAAGATACTACCTATGAGGTACACAACAGTTTGCTCTGATAGAATCGCGTAACAGCACCGGTTTCTTACCCGCCTTCAGCATGGATCCTTTTAGGTTGGGTCTGCAATCGTGCGGCGAAACGCATAAAGACCCTCGTGATATGATCAAAATAGGTAGGCTTACGCCCATGCTCCACTTGAAGCAGCTATACTCGTCTTCTTAAAGTCACTGCTCTACATATTTGATGGGAAGCACGAAGAACGAAGCATCTGGGAATATGAACAGAGGGGGGTCCTACCGGGGATAGGCGTTCACTACAATTGTAACCCCCTGCACGGTCTCTCACTTACACTTGTATCCATGCAATGTCAAGTCCATCTTTGGACAATCGTGATACGGTATCTCACTATTGAGTTAACGCGCCCCCACAAGACACTCTGCACTGCAGTTTTAACCCCCTCTCAGGCTTCTTCTATCTCTCGTGGGCTGGGCTTCACTGCAATTCTACACCCCGATTCCCAGTCCCTCTGCTTCTTGTATTGAAGCCTGTCGATCAATTACAAAGTTAAAACTTTGTCAACGCGCTGCACTGCAGTTTTAACCATCTCTTGAGTTTCTCTTTATGCAAACTTCACTGCAATTCTAACCCTCGCCCACGTCTGAGTGAATCGTGGGGCTGGAAACCTCGAGTCTACAGTGCAAGCGCGACTTGTTCAACGGGTTTACAACAATGAAAGAGAGCAATGAAAAGGAACCATTCGATAGCAATTCCCTCCACAGCAGTCAGTGTCTTCGCAGACAGGTCCTCCCAGAACAAGCCTTCATTATCACGATCGGATCAACAGAAAAAATACAATGCAATTCATAACATTCTCTTCATTACTTCATAATCTCAACTACTGGTATCTCTGATCATAAACCACCCGCTTAATAAGTGGTAAGGCTAGGCGTGCTGGGGTCTCTGGGGAACGAGAACTTGGTCTCAACAAAAATCTTCTGCATCGCATCTTCGCGCTTCTCAAACTTGTAGTAGACCTTGTCCAAATCCTCAAGTCGGACTCGGTGCGACAGCATCTGACCAGGATCAAGCTCTCCCTTCTGGATCATCTCGAGAAGCTCCTTCCAGTACTTGTGAACAGGCGCTTGGCCGTTACCGATAAGTCGGATACCACGCTCCATGAGGGATCCAACGTTGAAGTGGTTTGTGTATCCGACGTACACACCAGTAACACCACAGCGTCCGTAGTTGCGAACGCCCTCGATCATCTCGTTGATGATCTCGCTAGTATCGGTCTCGGCGCCGACGGCCATCTCGAGCCAGTGCATCCAGCCCTTGGCGTATTCACCAGCAGCGCACTCGATAGCGCAGTCGGGACCGCGGTTGCCAGTGAGTTCCTTGAGGCGGCTTACCACGGTGGGCTTGTTGGTCACACCGTGGGAGAGCTTCTTGTAGTCAACTAGCTCGAGCTTGCCCATATGAGGCTCGGGCCAGTTGTCGCGGATAAAGGACAGACGGGGTTCTGTGTCGACGAAGATGATCTTGCTTGCACCTTCTTTAACAGCGAAAATACCAGCCATTTGACCAATGGGGCCAGCGCCGAAGATGGCGACTGAGTCGTCGGGGTACACGGCTGTGTCCTTGACGGCATTGTAGGATGTGGCGAGGACATCAGAGAGGTAGAGAGCTGGGGAAGTCAGTACAAGTCGAATAAGTATACGGTACAGGTCAGACTTACCCTTCTCATCAGGAACACCATCGGGAATCTCCAACAAGTTCACATCACCAAGTGGCACGCGCACATACTCGGCCTGGCCACCAGCGAAACCACCAGTGAAATGCGAGTAGCCAAACATACCAGCCGTACGACCACCGTACATAGCGCGCTCTGTAGTGTTGGAGTTGGTCTTCTCACATTGCGACGAAAGCTTCTGCTTGCAGAAGAAGCAATCACCACAAGCAATCTGGAACGAAGCGACGTATCGCTTGCCAACCTCAACACCGGTGACTCCAGCGCCGACTTGGTCGACAACACCACAGAACTCGTGACCCAAGATGTCGCCTTCGCTGAGCTGGACCACTGTGCCGTGGAGGAGATGCAAGTCTGAGCCGCAGACTGTGCTGCCAGTTACTTTGAGGATGACATCGCGGTCTTCGATGATCTTGGGCTTAGGAGCGTCGACTGCCTTAATCAGTATACAACAACATAGTCATTTAAAGGAGTGAAACATACCCATCTGGACCTTGTTCTTGCTAATCCAGGCCAAAGCCTTCATAGTCTCGCTCTTGTCGCCCGTCTCACGGTACGAGGTAACGTCCTGCGCCGTGACGGCATTATCGCCGTGGCCAATGATCTTTTCGGCCTGATAAGCAGCTTGAGTAGCCATTTTTAATAAAATATTATGGTAAAAATAGTTTATTGGTATATTAATGACAGGAAAACACCCTGATGGGCGTCCTCCTCGGGGTATTTAACCACGTGGAACGTCTGTCTTCATGACTTCATTTCGCAAACTTCCACCCGTCATCGGCAGCTCGTCAGCATGACAGAAAAGGCTTTCTGTGGAGTCAAGATGATAGAAAAGGTATGTAACTGTACGGTGCTTTACTGTAGAGGTTGTGACAGGCGTTGATGCACTCATGACGATCCTTGTTCCTCGACGTCATAGATCGAAGACCAAAACACGGGGGTTTTATGTGATTGAGACCAGACGTTGAGAATTGGGTGGATAATCGGATTTATCTTCTGAACTAAGGTCTATTGCCGGTAAAACATTTCCTGTTCTGTAACCTGTCATCTCGATCTGAGAGTTCATAGCTTCATCATAGTCTCGCCCGGTCGAATGGTTCCCGCCGCCAAGTTTTTTACCTCCACATGAGCTTAAGAGCGGGGAGCTTTTTCTACAGCAAATTGGGAGAAACGGGATTAGGATGCCATGCAGACGATATTATTAAGTCAATTTATTAAACGTTAGTCTAGTCATTTGCTTATCATTTCCCGTCACCTGGATTCAATGCTCAAACGACGCTGATCCCCTCTTGGAGCTCCGTCTTAGTGGGCATCTTGTTTACACGCATCAATTCGGCACTCTGGGCCATGGCAGGATCTCTGCCCATGCTGGCCATGGCCACAACCGTTTCGCCCTTGCAGTAGTACGCCACGAATTGGTTCTCCTCCGCGCTGCCGTCTAGGACTAGGTCGTCCCACCCAGAAGCCATCGTGTTGCCACAGTATCGCAGCTGTGCTCCCAGAGCTGACCAGAAGATGGGAATAAAGTGCTCAGTCTTTCCACCAGGGCTGACGATGTGACGGGCGGCAATACGACCCGCCTTTTGAGCAACGTTCCAGTGCTCAATGCGGACAGGCTTACCTTCACCTCCAGGTCCATGGTAAGGGAAGGTTGCAATATCGCCAATAGCGTACACATCCTGGAGACCGCTGACAGAGTAGTCGTCATTGACTTTAATAGATCCGTCTTTTTCGAGTGTGATGTTGCTGTTGTTCTGGAGATACTGGGTCGCAGGGGAAACACCCACTCCAAGAACGACCAAATCGGCCTCCAGCTTAGTACCGTCCTTGAGGCACACAGCACCAACCTTGGAAGAGTCGGATGAGGAGGGCTCGGCCTTGTCGACACTCGCGCCCATGTAAAACTTGACTCCCTTGCCTTCAAGTGCCTTTTGAAGACCAGCACCGACCTTCTCACCGAGGACCCTCTCAAGAGGAACATTCTCCATACCGACGACAGTCACATCATTGTCACTGGCAGTAGCAACCGCACACTCCATTCCGATAAACGAAGATCCAACGACGACAATCTTCTTGCCCTTGTCACCAATCTGCTCAACAATCTTTCTTGTGTCGTGGACACTGCGAAGAGTGAAGATGTTCTCGAGGTTCTTGAATCCGTCGAGGGGCAATCGCTTGGGGGTACCGCCAGTTGCGAGAACCAGCTTGGTGTAAGAGATCTTCTCACCCTCCTCAGTTGTAACGAAACGGCCGTTGAAGTCGACATTGTTGACCGAACCATTGACGAACTTGATGGAGCCGCCTTCATAGAAGTCCTTGTTTCGCCAGGTCAACTTATCGAGGTCGGTCATGAGAGCCTTGCTCAGCTTGGTTCGGTCAATGGGGTAGTAGCCTTCGTTCGAGACAACGGTGATGCCACCCTTCCATCCATCCTCGCGGAGGCTCTCGACAACACCCAGTGTGCCTGAACCACCACCGACAATGACGACTTGGTCTTCCTGTAGGGCTCCGAATCCCTTGCATGAAACGTTGGGCTGTCGCTTGGAGGACTTGATGGCGCTCTCTTCGCCAGTGACGTACACGGCACCGTCTCGTTCGGTGACTTGGAATACGGGGAGATGGTCGAGGGCGGGGGCATCCTCAATATCGCCGGTCTTCGCATTAAAACAGGCTAGAAGATTGATCAGCAAAGTTCTAGATTGATCTAGATCTTAATCCTTGTATCGGAGCCATGCGCTCACGATACTAGGCAGAGATGCGCAGGGAACAGTACATACCTCCGTGCCAGGGACATGTGATGCGACCATCGTTGGTCAAAACACCCTTTGCGAGAGGTGCGCCGTAATGAGTACACTTGGATCCCAAAGCCTGTGTTGTGCCACCAGTGTTTACAAGTAGAACCTTGCCATTCTCAATACCTTCGACCTCAACCTCCTGCTTGGCGCCTGGAGAAAGAGAAAGGGACGAGAGGCCCTTGAGCTTGTATTCTTGAGACATTGCTTTGTATGTGGAAAAGGACTTTGCTAGAGGAAGAGGAGTCTGTATCCGAGCTGTACGAAAGCTTTGGAGTATTCTAGGGGAAAGGAGAGGACGCATAAGGTCGTCTTAAAGTAGCTGGGAGAGGAAGCTTGGGGAGAAGAGAGGTGGGATGATTGGGGAGAAACAGTGGGAGAGCCGAAAGTGAAAGAACGGATCATGGGCACAACTGCAACACTCCCAATGCAAGCATCACCACCTAAAGACGCTCCGAATCATCCATGCGGTTGCGATCCATAATGTGGGGGATGACAATGAGACGAATCTGACTGGTCGAAGCTCTCGATGTGGTAAGTTTGTATGACGACATGCCGATGTTGAGAGCCGACCGTTTCATACAAAGAAGCTGCGTTACCACAGTTTTCCTCAGTAGAAAAGTAAGCAAACGGTAAACACCGCTTGGATTTAATTGTTAAGCAACATGATGCCACTATTAAGTGCCGAAATAAGCGATATCAGGCGGTGAATAGAAAAGATGATGAATCAACGACAATTCCCGTTAGTTGATGGAGTTTAGAGTTTCTCTAACTCGTAAAAACACTACCCTAGACCTTGCTCGCGATGCTACTTTGGTTCTCAAGTCACGCTTTAGATCACGTGTCTAGCGTCTCAACGCTAAGGCTGTCGTCATGTCATCTTCCCCAACCCCAAAGCGGGATTAAATGGGTCAAAGCGGCAGCCAGAGGAAAAGTGTGACAACCTTGTTCCACGATCCAATCAAACGCTACAAAGGAAATGAAGACAATTGTTGGCGTTCAACACGTCTTCCCTGCAAAATGTCTGCACGCTAACCTCGAGAGAGTCACTGTGCCCCTGATGGGTGCCTGAGATTGCTCGCTAAATGCCCTGGTTCGTGTCACGCCTTATTTTGCGGGTGTTTGCAGCCAGTGATTGTTGGATCACATGGCCTACGTACAGCAGTTCATCTAGTTCGAGTGGCTGGGAATGGCCTACTCCAAGGCCTCATCTGCCCTGTTTATGCTCTGACGTACACTCACTAGACATTCACTGCCTCACTACAAAGTATAGTTATTCTTCGACGGAATAAACCTTTGTTTATTGTTATCGAGAAAACATCATTTTCGGCTTTCACACTAAGTCAGGAACAGAACTCCACACCTACCGTACCAATTTAGACTCGCGCGGGACCCTCATACCAATCAATCCATCCCGTCATTATCAGCAGCCAGTTATAGTTCCCTAGAGCCATAACAAAGACCCTCTTTGTTCAGGTCCAGGTCCAGGTCGAGAGTAAACACCAGCCGTTCCCATCAAGAAACGGCGACGAGAACGTCGTTTCTCTTCTCTGTGGACTTTCTCCTTGACGACCAAATCATGCTCTAAACCTTACCTCTCTCGCTTCTTGTGTCCCTGTCTCTCCTTGCAATCGACCTAATTATCATGTTGCCGACCGATCTCACTCTCTCTTCCGCCGATCTCGTTACCTTTCGCATCCTATCATCTGTATCTGTACAATAAACACAAACCCCCTTCTTTACTTTAAAGGCCTCTCCATCTCCGATTTTTCTTTCGCCCCAGCCACATCATGGAGAGGCCGGATCTCGATCAGGAGCCGGTGCTCTCTGAGATGACCTGCTGCTGTGGACGAATTGACTGCGCGCTTCTGAAGAAAAACTGCTCCATTCTAGAGACAGTTGAGAAGGATGTCCATACTGCTGCCCAACTTGGTCAGGTAAGTTGAAGGAGAGAAACAAATTTCGGAGCATTCCTCCCACAGATCTTTTTAATATGCAGGTCACTGTCGTTTTTTCCTCCCACCGCCTAAACACCTCCCGCGTGTCCTGCATGCCAGTCCCCGCTAGACACGTCAATATGCCCCATACAGTTGCTGACTTGTCTCCCTAGGCCCTGCTCGCTCGCCATGAAGCATATATGGCCGACGCAGAGAGGGATCGTCTTAGTCTTTCGTCCAGGATAGAGCAACTGGAGATGGCGAAGCAGGAACTCGAGGCCGAGAATGCCCTGAAAATCGAAGAAAACAGGAACCTGCTCGACCAGCTCGAGTTGATGAACAATAGCGTCTCCGAATCCGATACCAAGATCAAATCTCTCGAAGCGAGCTTGCTATCGTCGCAGCAGGCTGTACGAAGACTCGAGTCTGCCGTCCTACGAGCTGAAGATGCGGAACGACATATTCATCTACTCGAACTGGAACAAGATGACCTATACCACGAATTGAGGTCGACCAAGGAGGATGCTCGATCGCATGCTCAGCGTTGCAAGGAGGCGCAGCGTGGTATTATGGACATGCAGGACCAGTTGGAGAGGATGGAAGAAGAGGCCCGTGAGGAGCGTGAACGACATGCCGAGGTTATGGGACGAATGGAGCGTCAGCGTAAAGTTGAGCAGCAGTTGAACACAGCTGCAGGTCGTCTCAAGGGTGCAGCTGCCTCTAAGACACTCCAGGAACCGAAGCCAGGTAATCCCGTCGTGAACCACTTTGTCAGGGATCTTCTGCAAGACAACGCCAACCTGCAATTGGGTATGGCTGAGCTGCGGGAGATGCTTCTCAACTCCAACGACGAGATACAATCCCTGCGAGAACAGCTTCTCGATCACCAACCTGTCGAAACAAGGAATTCGACACTGAAGGACGAACTCGAGGCTTATGAGCCACCGCCTACGCCTCGGTATTCTCAAGAGCTTCACATTCACCACCACTATCACGTCACACCTAAGACCGACAAGGCAAAGGTCAGAAGAAAACGAGCAAGTCTCAACTCGAGTATCTTCTCGCCCTCATCAAGTTCCGGCACGTCAACACCTAGATCCTCCGCTCGCTGGAGTCTGGGTCCTGCCTTGCCTATCGCTTCCGTCAACACCAAAGAGACCAACTCTATCATATCGGTGCCCAAGCAAAGATGGTCCATGCTTTCAGAGCAACCCTCCGAATTTGCATCGTCAGTCCCAAGTTCACCTCAGTCCAATCAGCGAAATTCTGTATTCGACTCTGCTTTTGGCGACAGCGATTACCCAACATCACCGGCTACTAGCTTCGATGCTATGTCGCCCGCATGGCGGACTCACCGTAAAGGACCGTCCGACATTTCAGCTTTCAGTCTCCAAACACCTTCTCTCCAGCTTGACCCTGGTACACCGCCACGTCAATTCAACGATGATGTGATACATGAAGAGGACGAGGATGAGGGTGCAGAAGGCATTTCTCGAATCGATACCCCAGACCTTCTTGGAAACACACCGTCGATTGATGAGAGCTCCGTTGTCGAAAGCTCAGAAGACAACAGAGACGAGTACATGCCACGCCCAAGAATCCACCGGGCTCTATCACACGAGTCCATCATGTCTCTCAGCGGCGGTCTCGACATCCACACTCTTAAGGCCCGACCAAGCCAACTCACCCTCCGACCCCTCGGTGGCGCTGAAGCTGTCGTTACGGGTGTAACAGCCCGGCCCACACTCGCCAGAGATGAGTCCAAGCGAAGCTCCGCCGCCCTGCGAGACTCTTTCGCTGTTCTACCCACCGGCCGAAACGTTTCAAACCCACAAACCAGGCCTGGATCGAACAGATCCGCATCGCCCGCTCCTTCGGACCACTCTACAGGAGGAATAGGAAAGTGGGTTGGCTGGAGACCGTGGGCCTCAACAACAAGCGAAAACGCAACCCTCAAGCCTGCTGAGAAGGCCAAAGATAAGAGTCTTAGTCGCTCGCCTGGTATCAACCAGCCTGGTGCCATTCCTGGATTTCACCAGTACTGGGCGGCGCACAAGCGAAAGGGCGCACCGGCCCAGGTTACTACTGTGGCCGTTGACCACGACGCTCTGGTGGAAGGCTTGGAAGAGTAAATACCTACACTCGGTACATGGATACGATATACATCTCATTTGTGGCGTTCGATAAGGGAGGATTAAACCTGATGGAGATACCCCTGGCTAGACAAGCCCAGTCCCTTTGTTCTTTCTCTTTTATACATACATGCATTCGCTAGGTGTTTTATTGGGTACGGTTATCGGTTAATTTTGGGTATAAATACTATATCAGACATAAGGTTGTTCAGTACACTTTTTTATCCCACAATATTATTATTGAGCATATTCCAATACGTTGTGTCAACACCTTGCAGAGCCCAATCCTCTGGATCAGCCGTGAAGCACGGCCAATTGAAGTCCACCACATCAGGCGAGCCATCGAAGGGACATGTGGGTAACTCGGAGTTGTCCTGCGCGAACGAGGGGGAGTTGAAAGAAAGTGGGAACTGTGACATGGCCGGATCCCCACTGCTTGGTGTGGTGCTGTTGGACGGCATTAAGCTGGTCGTAGACGCTGGAGGTGTTGGTCCTGGGTTGATGTTCACCGTTCCTAGGAAGGGTACGTGAAGATGCATGTTTTCTCCGCTTGAGCCTGGCTGTCTTTGAACAATTGGCAATAGCTGTCGAATTGTGTCGGCAGCCTCAATGCAGAGTGTGTCGTTGTACAATGACCCCATTTCTTGCATCCTTCCTATCGTTCGTTCTGCCAAGTCTCTGTCTTGTTCCTTTTCTGTCTCCCAACCCGACCAGCGCCAACCGAGGTAGCCTAGAAGGAGAGTCATTGCTGCTACGAGCGCTGAGTAATCAACGTGTCGACCTGATACAGCTGTTGTACAGAAACTGCGGTATTCGAGGAATCTGATGAGGATGTCGCGACTTGCTTGCATGCATGTAGAACGGTTGTATTCGTAACGTCTTTGACCACGATCGCGGAGGAGGTATGGAAGGTGAAGCATGAGAAGAAGTGTGTAGTGTCGCACCTGGAGCTTTATGATACTCATCCCATCCCCCGAAACGTCGGATGATCCGCAGCAGATAGTCATATCTGGAAGTTTCCACCACATGTCATCCATCTGAGCGTGTGTCTTCTCAAGATCCAGATCAATAGACTGCGTGAGGACATATGCCTCACTCCCTTGTAACTCGTTTCGGTCGGCGATCTTGCCAGCTATCACGGCATACATTTTGCCGAGTTTGTCGGCTGGCGCGTCGGAGATGAGTGCCTCGTCTTCGGCGAACCAGTTATCTTTGGAACCAATGGAGAGACCGAGGATGAGAGAGAGGTAGCGATCGTTGCAGTTGATACGGAACCAGATTACTGGTGGTGAAGGGCGATGTTTCTCGTTCAATGCAGGATCGGCCGAACGAATTGGCTTTGCGTTCTTGCGGTCGATGCCCATCAATTGAGCCATGTTGAGTGCCCGACGGCATGTTAACCATGCTTTTCTCAGATGGCCTGCATCACTCTGGTAGAAGCTGTGCAGGATGAGAGACTCCAGACCTTCTAAGCATCCGACGAAGTCGTCATCAGAGGTAACAAGCCTTCCCGTAACAGCAACCCACTCTTCCATCGTTTCGCGCGGCGATTTACTTAGACCCAGTGCACTTCCATCGAAGAACCTCGGCATTTGCTGTAGACATACGGCCACTTGAAGGAGACGTCTTGCCAGGACAGCAGGGTGACTAGTAATTGGCGGAATCTGGGCCAGCGCAGATAGGGGTTCAGGCTTCCCGTCAATCTGATCCTGCTGGGAGTAGAACGAATTGAGAACGAAGCGTGCACCAGGACTTTGTTGTGATATAGCATACAAAATCTGCTGCGACGGAAAAAGAGCATGAAGTTGAGCCGAAACATTGGCAGCTTTCGCAGAACGAGTAGGATACCTCGCTTTCTGTCTTGTTATTATCGCCGGGCCGGCATTCTCGTTGTGACTGAGCGCCATCTGCGCAGCATTGTCTGCCACCGAAGGCTCAAACACATCGACAGTATGCTGCGTGAACTGCGTCAAGGTCGAAGTCGGCCCTTCAGAATCTGAAGGCGACGGTATTGAGCCCTGTTTTCTTGGTTCGGATCCATTCTCTACCAACTTCTCCATCAATTGCTCCAATCGTCCGAGACGTTGGGCGAGACGCTTGTCCTGCGGTGCCGCAGATGGCGCAGGGACATATTCCTGCGAAACGCAGTTCGTCTCGCGCTGTGTACAACCGACGCATATAGGATCGTCTTCATTTGTGAATTGACACTTTATCTTGCGACGACGGCCTTCTCGGTGTTAGTGATGGTAGAGACAAGATGACGGAGAGTACACACATTCCCAGCAGCTGCGCGTGCCTTTGCGCACCTTCCGACGTTTGGATGATTGTTCGGTCATTACCACGGAGTGCTTTCGGCCGAAGAAGAAATACAAGAGATGGTGAGGGTTGTGGAAAGGAGTTGTGAAGGGTGTGAGAGGAGAGGGTGTTATTGAAGAGACGGACAAAATGCGGACGGATAACGGACGAATGGCTGGAGCTAAGTGGGTGGTGAGTACGGAAGGATTCGTCCGTCTTACATCGGAGGCCGAACGGACGAACGCATTAATAATGCAATCAAGCATCAATGAACGATCATTCAACTCTTCTTATACCTACAAGGGACGCATGAGCGAGAACTACCTAATTGCTTGGAACATGCGCGGTTCTTTATTGAGTACCTACCTATGATAGAGTAAAGCCATGTTAATGTACAACTGTAAAGCCCGTTGTTGCTGTCTAGGAATAACCCAAGCTCAGGACGGAGGAGGAAGCTCTTAACATCCATATGCTCAAAGCGTCCCCTACAATACTTTCACAAGTTCAAAGCCATCTACGATAAGAAAGTACAAAAATTGAGCACCTTTAAATGGTGTTTCTGGGCTCGAAAAGTAAAAAGTATGGTTCCGCCCGGGCTCGAACCGGGGACCTTCTCGGTGTGAGCGAGATGCGATAACCAACTACGCCACGCAACCTCTTCTGATTGGATGCTTTTTAGGTCAGCAACTGCATATCATATCGTGATCAGAAAAGAGGTCGGTGAAGAATTGGAGTCATGATTGGAGTACCCATGTTTATCATGACATGTTTTTATGGAAGCTGGTTACAGGTAAATGTAGAACAGAGCCCAACATGACTACCGATGATTGACGCTACTGCCGATTGACGAATGGCTAGAGCACATAAAAGAGTTACAATGAGAACCTTCCCAAATCTCTCCCAAAGATCGTTCCAATACTCCCTTCAGCATCATCTAGATAGCCAGGAGTCCAGGACTAGTAGGTCGAGAAGAATGCTTCCTATCATGGATAGGACAATGACTCTTCATCGCATTCCCGCAGGTGCTATCACAAACACGTGGATTCTCAGGATCCCTCTCCAACTTCGGGTCAAGAGGTTCAACCTCTGGGACTGTCTTCTCTCTCGGCGGCCCTTGAGGTCCAGGGCCATCTCGGTTTGCATCACTCTTAGCACGCAGCTCTGCGCGCTTCTGTTCCTCCTCAGCACCCTCCCGTCTTTCAGCCTCGACACGTTCTGCCTCAAGCTCTCTGGCCTCTCGGAGAGTCTCAACAGTTTTCTTGGTGTTGCGACGGGATTGCCAAATAGTAATGGGGAAGCAGAGGATGGTTGCGTAGCCTGCTGGGCTTGTGAAGGCGCCGAGACCTTTACCTTTTGTAGGGATCTTCTCGGCTGTTTCGTCTTTGCGAGTGAGGTCTGTGATAGAGAAAGGCATTTTGGCTTTTGGGCAGTAGTATATGGCAACTATTCATTAGTAAAATCCAATAACATTGTTGAAAAGCGCAGACTCACAAGTAAGACAGAATGTTTATCTTCAAAGCTCGAACAGCAACTCGAGAATAAGGACAACTATAAGGTTATTTATCTCCCAACTGGAATTTCCGAAATGAGGCTCTGCTATGCATCGTGACGCATGCTGACATGATGTCACTGTAGCTAGTCTGAATGATTGGATAGGTGAGATGCAGTCCCTTGTCGAAGTTTTGCAACAACAAAAACGGCCCCCAAATTTCAAGCCTCATATACGCTTCGACTTCAATGATTCGTCCCAATGGAGATCAATTCTTTTCTTATTCATATGATTATGCAGTTCAGCAAGTTTTTCTCCTTTATTTCTTGTTTTCTTTCTTGGCTAGAGTCTGAGTTGCAGGTGGTGCGTGTAATACTGCGTTTTAACATGGAAAGCTAGGGAGGATATGGTAACAAGAGACTCTGTGGAAGTTCCCCTCTTTCTGAGGGTATGTGAGTAAGACGACAGAAGTGTCCATCCGTCTCTGGAATGTTGCCCTCGGTATGACTCGAGTATCAAGCTTGTTATCATGCTATCGCGGTGATATAGCAATCCGGACAGAGGCAACGCGCTTACAATGACACCAACCTGGATGCATTACCTGGGCGTAGCGGTTAATGGTTTTAGTAACAAACCGCCCACGAGTTCTACTAAGTCTTTGCTCTCCAAGCTTGTGCATGCCTGAGCTCTATGATAATCCAAAGTAGGTTTGTTAGAGCCATATGAGCATTGAGACACTAAGTCATTGTTACCTCTACAGTAGGTGGCCTCGTTTTGGTACTTCGGCTCAACTATCCTTGTCGACAGTTGACCCAGTACACAGCTGCTGGCCATCTTACCTCTAAGGCATATAGTACCTGAGACCTTGAACAAGCTTGCCCTTGACGCGAGGTATAGCAATACGAAATGGAACACAATATGACAGCACTTGGCCAGAGTGCAGTCTGTTGAAAGTGATAGCATCACGACCAACACTTCATGAATACCCGCCCCTAGATTACAGTCGTAATCTCGGACGGCAAGGATATCTGATGTCAGACTACCAATTCCAAAGTGAACTTACTCGCACTATCAACCATGAACGGTTCGGGACATACTAGCCTTTCCCTTCCAATCGTCGTCGGATACAGCGGCATAATGTCACTATTCCATCTTCCCTAGACTCAGCGCGGCTCGCGGTCTTAGAGCAAGAACAAGGATGCCAAGGATATCTCAGCCGTATATCGGTACCCAATCATGAGACACACTGTTTTAAATGATGGTGTTACCCCTCTAGAGTTACAAGCCTTGAATGACTAGACTATCTAGGTGTGATATCCCAAACAAGGATAAAGCAGTCCAACATTCCTCTGGCCCGTAATGAACAGGGTCTCTCCGCATTAAAGAGGAAACTACGGAAAGTGAAACGTGGGAAAAATGCGGAGAGAGCCAGTCAATTCAGTTGACGCGTTGGAGCACGCTCAGCATGGCTGGGGGGGCTTCGGTGCGCGGTTATCTCTGGTGGGGTGCTTTATCAACCGCCCTTCCACTTTACGTACTGGTATCAATCCAAGACCCAGATTGATACTACCAGCTGGGCATAGACCAACTTAACTTATCAGCCCATCGATGTTCAGCTCATCTCACGGCTCCTTTCAATCTGGGGAAATGACTCCATGCTTATCGGGTGGAGTTTCCATATCCCTCAAGCAATCTGCCTCCAATCTGTCTCTTATCAGATAACTCGGCAGTATTATAATACCTATCTCATACCTATTGACACCCGACTCCAACACTTGACATGCATTTGAGACTCAAAGGATTAGCCGCGCTCTGTCTCCCCCAAAAATGTAGCCGCTCTTCCCCCTCACTGTCGCTGATCAGCAGCACAATGACCGAATGTCAAGCCACGTACCCCAGATAGACTAGACCGTTTCAGGACGAAGATAAAATCGTGGAGAAGAAGTTCGGGTGCAGGTGCAGTTCATCAGCAATCAGCGGCCCTTGCCCCCCCTAAGTTAGCGAACACAAGCTAGAGCTAGCTCGGTTGGCTGGTTCTAGCCCTTGTTGTGACTCCGAGCGAGGCCATTCCATTTTCCTGATTCCTCTTTTATTTCTTGACAAGATAATAATGTCCAATCTCCCCCTTCCTCGATAATTAATTCCACCCTCACTTTCTTCCCTGCCTCTTATACTATACATAATTACTTCTTGGATATATACATACTCATTGATTAATTCATCATGGAGTCGTCCTCCCGAAGCGGCGACGCAGATCAGGCCCTCGCCCGGCTGGGCTACAAGGCCGAACTCCCTCGAAACCTCAGCATGCTCAGCGTCCTCGGCTTGTCCTTCGCTATCATGGCCGTCCCCTTCGGTCTCTCGACGACAATGTACATTACCCTCACAAATGGTCAAGCTGTCACCGTCCTCTGGGGCTGGGTTCTCGTCTCCCTCATCTCCCTGTGCATCGCTGCCTCGCTCGCTGAGATTTGCGCCGTCTTCCCCACCGCTGGAGGTGTTTACTACTGGAGTGCCATGCTCAGCACGCCTCGTTACGCGCCTATCGTCAGCTTCGTCGATGGCTGGCTTACACTCGTGGGAAATTGGACTGTGACTCTATCCATCAACTTCTCGGGCGCGCAGCTCATTCTTAGCGCCATTACCATCTTTAATGAGGACTTTGTCGCGAATACATGGCAGACTGTCTTGTGCTTTTGGGCTGTCATGATTGTTTGCGCGCTGGTCAATGCTTTTGGGTCGAGGTATCTGGATCTTATTAACAAGGTCTGCATTTACTGGACGGGCGCCAGTGTTATCATCATTATTGTTACCATACTCGTTATGGCTCCCGAGCGCCGATCGGCCGAGTTTGTCTTTACCCATTACGATGCATCGGCAAGTGGTTGGCCTGAAGCATGGTCGTTCTTTGTCGGACTACTGCAAGGTACGTGTGCAAGTCTCAATTGCGCATGAGCACAGCTAACAATTAATTACAGGCGCATACGTTCTCACCGGTTACGGCATGGTCGCTTCCATGTGTGAAGAAGTCCAGAACCCTGAGCGTGAGGTCCCCAAGGCCATCGTCCTCTCCGTCGCTGCCGCTGGTGTTACTGGAATCATCTACCTCATCCCTATTCTCTTCGTCCTTCCCGACGTCCAGATGCTCCTCTCTGTCGCCAACTCTCAGCCCATCGGTACCCTGTTCAAGGTTGTTACAGGCTCTGCCGCTGGTGGCTTCGGTCTCCTGTTCCTGATCCTTGGTATTCTCATGTTTGCTGGTATTGGCGCCCTGACCGCTGCATCTCGCTGCACCTACGCTTTCGCCAGAGATGGAGCTATCCCTGGATACAAGCTTTGGAGCAAAGTCAACCACCGTCTCGACATGCCCGTCAACGCTCTCATCCTCTCCACCGTGGTCGACTGTATTCTTGGATGCATCTACTTCGGTTCCTCCGCTGCCTTCAACTCTTTCACTGGTGTCGCCACCATCTGTCTGGCTTCCTCCTACGGTGTCCCCGTCGGCGTCAACCTTATCCGTGGCCGCAAGATTGTCAAGCACTCTCCCTTCCCTCTCGGCAAATTCGGTCCCCTCATCAACGGTATTTGCGTCGTGTGGATCCTTTTCTCCATCGTCATCTTCTGCATGCCTGTTTCCATTCCCGTCGACGCAGTCACCATGAACTACGCCTCTGTCGTATTTGCCGGATTCGCCTTCATTGCTATCGTTTGGTATCTCGCCTATGCTCGCAAGAACTTTACTGGACCTCCCGTGCATGATGGAGATGCTTATGAGCCGGGTGTGCAGGTTCTCAAGGGTCAAGAAGGTAGTGCACCTGTGCACGAGGGTGCAAGCGATCTTCCAGAAAAGGATTCTAATTAGTTGGCAGGTATTACCGAGGAGAAAGCTGTATCATAGGCATTTAAGCATATGTATCAATGAATTCCAGTTTCAACGTTTCACAATTGATTGTGTTTGACAACGTGAAGTAGCAAGCTCGCAGCATTTCGATAGCGCAACCTGTAGCAGATGTTCATCTCACTCGACAATCCAAGGTCAGTCCAGGTGGTTGAGAAGCATTAGGTTCGTAACGAAAGGAAGATTTACACTCAATAGTACAATGTTCACGGATGATACCATCGGACTGCATCTCATTCTTGGCATGGAGTAGCGCGGTTTGAACGACCATCACACCCGCCAAGAGATTAGTAGCTATTGATCTTGCGAATGCTATCGCGAACTGTCTTGTGGTGCAAGAGGTCGAGCAAGTTACGGATGGCGCGACGACTTCTGGGATGGCTTCTACAACAGTCTGACATCAAATCACAACATGATCGAGGATTCCATGGCTGAAAAGAGACATCAATAGCTCAGCATCTCTGGGTTTGGTCAATGTACGGTGGTCAATCAAGATACATCAATGGCATTCAATTCATGTTGCTCTCCAGACTTCTTTAGGTTAGGGTAACACCCATAAACAGGTGAAGGCCGCCTCAATTAAAATGAGCTGATCCGGGCGGTAATTGTCGCGAGGTTCAACTGTTGTACTCTCTGACATGTGATACCTTCTGATACCGTCATCACGAACGCAGGCTGCTGCGCCCCAGCTATGATACAGCCGGGCCAGTGATTACAGTAATGAACAAAAAGAAGTTTTACATCGACACCGCCCAGGTTCACACCGGGCAGGTTGAGAACAGAAGAATTGTTAAGGCTTAAGGCGTCAAAATAAAGTAGCCTAAGTGCTTCTCTACGCTTGCATAAGATGGCCTGATTATTTCGTCTCTTATCTTAGTGGCCAATTCTTCTGACACCCTGACGCCGAGGACCTTTTCGGTATTAACAAGATGCCATCGCAACTCGACCTCATAGTGGTGTTGTCAGTGAAGAGAAGCATCATGGCGCATTATCATGGGCGTCGTAGAGACGAAGACGCGGGCATAGACATGATGTTGAATAAAGTTGAACAGATTCATCAAGTCCAATTGACTTCATGCGGAACTCTATTCACAATCCTCTCTTGGTAAATCCTCAAACATGAAACTCATCGCTAACTACTATCCGTAAATAAAATGGTAAGAAATAATACTCCCTCACAAGCCATTAGTCTCCTCGCTATCCAACACGCTATTATTATGCCTGTGATCATGTGGGTTATTCCTCGACGCAAGAAGCGACTCCAACAGTGAGCCTATCTCGGGGTATATCTGCTCAATGCTCGCCAGCCCTTCAGGCCCCAACTGTACCATCACGCTGAACATGTTGGTGAAACGGGCAGCTTCTGTCCCGCGCGTGACGGCAGTTTGAAGGTCTCGTATATCGGACTCAACGTCGCTGGAGTTCTTCTCCGCTGCGTCGAGATCGTCAGTCGCTCGGTCCAACTCTTCTCGCTTCGCGCTGATGGCCATCTCTTGGGTTTTTATCTCCTCGCTTTTAGCGGCGCGGCGTGTATTATAGCTGCGTATCGCTTGAGCTATCTCAGGCGGCAGGGACATATTGTTCTCCTGCAGGGCATGTAGCTGCGGCGCTAGAGCATCTTCGGCGGCGGTTTCCTCGATGAGGCGGCGCAGCTTTGCTTGTGATTCGGCGATTTCGTCGTGGATGGCCTGGACGCGATCTTGGGCTGTGCGGAGCTTGCTCATTACTTCCTGATGTGTTGTTCTATGGGGGAAGATTTCTTGCTGGGCGATGGCGAGCGAAGCACGTATCGTTCGGACGTGGGCGTCGATTGCAGCGACAAAGACGTTCGTCGCCGGTTGTAACGCTTCTTGAAGTTTATTAGGTTCCAGAGAACGGGTAGCGTTGGCCTGTACGGTGCCTGTCAGTAAACGATTGCATCATTAGATGGGTGACAGAAGAATTGTCCTCGAAGGGTCAGGCCACCATCATAAAGTAGTCCAAGTCCTAGTCTTAGGTGGCATAAAGTCACAAAATTATTTCGTCTCTTATGCTTTTAGGCCCAATTCTTCTAATACCCTGAGGAATATGTCAATTGAGATGGATGGACTGACCGTTGCATTGGGGCCAAAAGATGAAGCCATTTGGAACGTAGCCATGGGAGAACTAAACATCATCAAGCTCTGTGCGGCGGATAGTCGCGATCCTTCTGGCGAGCTGTGCCGGATGCGTTTCTCTATTGGCGTGGGTATTGTGGTAGCTGGGCGTTTCAAATGTCGAACACTGCGAGGAACAGGAGGAGATGGAGGGTATTCTGAAGCGACGGTTATAGACGCCGCCATGTGCTCCTCGCTCTCCTCCGAAGACGTATGTCGATGCGATCGCGATGGATCAATTGGCGAATCTGGAGCGCTGTAATTCGCCGTTCTCCTTCGTCGCCCAGAGCGCCTCTCACCGGTACCCCCATCGTCACCAGTGGTATCATCCTGAGCATCTGGTGACTGAGGCATGGTTCTCACAAATCGTTTCTTGGCAGCATGTACATCCTGCGCCATCAATTTCCCGGCATACGAAGGTTTGCGATCGCGCGCAAGAGACTTGCGAAGCTCTGATTGAAGATCCTGCAGTGTGTCGCCTGGGTTTCTAGCAACATGATCCGCAACAAGGGCGAGGTCCTCGAGCAAATTGATAGCCCACATTTTGGGAGGTGCTTCGGGGACAATGTCCCAGGGCCAGACGCCCATGGCCTTGTATATCCGTCTAGCTGCGCGGGCGCCGCGTGTTTGGAGGTATGTACCGTGAGGTTCAGGAATGCGGATTGTGTCTATGTTATTGTCGAGAGTGCTGTCAAGAGCGCTGTCGGCCTCGAGGATCGGCGACTGCGCGTTTGGCCGTGTCGAAGGCATCGCGCGGCCCAAGGCAGGGAGGGAAGAGGAACGAGGGACTGGCGCGTGTGACTATGACATTCAATTGATGCTGCTTAATAATGATAATGTGTACAGATGGTGCAAAATATTTTATTGAAGGTCCCAACCGCGGGCAAGCAGCCGGGTCTGGCGCCGTGGTAGTATCGGGTGTTTGCGATGATCCCCCCAGCCACATCATGGAGCGCTGGTCTGGTGAGCTCAGTCTCATGTAAAGTCACGTGATATAATAACTTTGTTGGTTCCCCTGCAGGGTGTCAGAAAAATTAGCCGTCATAAGAGAAAGAGACGAAATAGTTTAGTCACTTTCTGCCTTCTTAGGCCACCGCTTAGGCTACTTTATTCTGGCAACCTGAGCCTTAGAGGACATTTCATCTGTTACCCGCCCAAGTCCCCGCAGTCATGAACTCATGATGCCATTTTCTGACTCATGCAGCATGTCAAATTAATTCATTTTGGTTTTAAAGCAACAATTTAATTTTTATAACTCATATGAATGCTGTAAATCACTCTGTCGCTCGTTTTGGTGTTCTGTAGCTGGCGTAAATGGCTAAGATGGTCGCATTCTTACGCGAGTACTAGCACCATGTCCCCAAAAGCAAAATATCGTTCGATTTGATTATGATTTCGGCAGGCCTCAAAACGAGCGACTGGGAAGGCATTCTCGGTATATGCCATATTACCATACGACTATTGGCTGTTGCTGATTGAAGAAAATGTAATCCTGCACCATCACAGCGTGCATCTGTGGCTTCATTTACGAGCCATGAGCTTATCTGGTTAGCACCAAATCGGCCGAGTTTGATCAGAAATATGAAGAGAGCCCTTTACAATGGACTTGTGCGTTATCATGTTATCCTGTACCGAGTCCTATAGAGTGACTGCAACGATTTTAGTCGACAATACGGTTATTGAAACCAGATCTTTCAAAAGCATGATAAAATCCATGATCATCTCCACATTAAGTGTTCTTGAAGATAATCAGCTCTTAACAACTGAATCCTACTTCAGGGTTGTTTGGAACCGACAGCTTTATTTGTTCAAACTATTTTCATCATCTCATTACATACTATGCCCAAACGGAGCCTAATATTCATCATTTATCGAACCCTGTTGTAGTACTGTCCAATAGCCTTATCGAGGACAGCCTTGACCTTGGCAGGATCCAACTTCTCCTCGCGGTTGAAAGTATACAGTCCGTTGACTTCCTGCTCAATATCGGCCCTGTCACAAATCCTTAGCAAACATCCAATCACAGGAAGAAAGAAAACTTACAATTGGGTGTACACGAAAGCACAGCAGTGTCCGGGCAAGACAATGCCATTAACAAGACGCTCGATTCTCTTGACAAGGTCATCAGGGTTTGTAGCGGTGGTATATCCCCAGTCAAGGTTATCGCCCTCCTCCTTCTTGGCAGGAGCAATATTAACACCACCAAATTCGGTGTTCATGACAGGTGCGCCGGGCTTGTGAGAGGAACCTTCATCGACACCTGGGATTGGCTTGAGGAAGACGCCGCGGCCGCCGGCCTTAGGGGCGATGATGCCTTCGAGGGTGGCGCAGGTCTTTTCAATCTCAGGGCCGTCGGAGTAGTCGTGGAAGGTGGTAAGATCCGTGAGGACGTGCTGCCAGCCACAGTTGTCGTTGATACTTCGGGTATCATCGAGGTTCCTAGTACCGGTTAGTATTGGTTTGATTTAGAGGAAGAGAACTTACTTTGTGAGATAGTACAGCTGGCGGATGTGGTTTCGCTGCTCAGCGTTATCCTCAAGGTTGGGATAAGCCCAGCTCTCGTTCACAGGAGTCCATGTCACGACTGAAGGCCTGTTGATAACCAACTTGACAGCCTCCGTCCACTCTTGGTTGAATCGGTCAATATACTCAGCACTGAAAGCATAAGCATTCGCAATTTCTCCCCAAACGAGGAATCCAAGCTTGTCAGCCCAGTAGTAGAACAGAGGGTCTTCAACTTTCTGGTGCTTACGGCAGCCGTTAAGACCCATCTTCTTAGCAAGCTCGATATCAAGCTTGAGAGCTTCGGAGCTGGGAGGTGTCATGAAGGTCTCAGGCCAGTAGCCTTGGTCGAGACAGAGAGCCTGGAAGTAGGGCTTGTCGTTGAGACGCCAAGTGCTGTCGCCGGTTGTCCAGTTGATGTTGCGCATGCCGGTTGTGGTCTTGACTTCGTCAATGACGGCGTCGGTTTCGTCATACAGACGGATGGTGAGGTCGTAGAGTTGAGGGTGTTCGGGAGACCAAAGAGCCACACCATCGCGCCAGGCGAAGCCACTCTCTAGAGGAGCCTTTTCGAGGACAGATTGAGGAAGCTGGGAGCGCTGCTCTTCAGATAGACGAACGTTGAGTTCGACACCAACGGAGTTGGACTCGTGAGGAAGAGCCTTCTTGTCAGACTTGGCAACAGGGACACCAGCGAAACTAGCCTCGAGCTCAACGCTGTAGTCTCTACCAACACGACGTCCCTTGGTGGCGATGGTACTGCGGAGCTGACCAGAGTGGATGTCGTTGGACTTGATAACGGTGCCAGAAGAGCTATCAGCAATACGAGCCGAGGGAACAACCTCAAGCCAGACAGACTGCCAGATACCACCAGAAGGTGTGTAAAAGATAGTCTCAGGCTTAGCAGCCCAGTACTGCTTTCCTCGAAGCTGTGTCAAATCATAAGCTGAATCATAAACTCGGATGGTGACACGGTGAGTAGTAGCATCCTTAGCCGCATTGACAGCATCAGTGATATCGACCTCGAACGGAACATGTCCACCACGATGCCCACCAACATACTCCCCATTGACCCAAACAGACGCCTCATAATCCACCGCTCCGAATCTGAGGACCAGCCTATGATTCTTCTCCTTCTCAGCCTTGGATCTCAAGTCCGAGACAGCACGCTCATACCAAAGAACCTCATGCACACCACGGTCATTGATCCCCGACGCAGGAGATTGAAAGACGTAGGGCACGTTGATTTTGGTTTTTGAGTTGGAGGTTTGGGTGGAAGAAGTGAAGACGTTGTTCTGGATGAGAGAGTGGGCCTCGCCCATGATTTTCTGGACGACGCTGTCGCTCTGGCCTGCCGCATCTTTGCGGGAGGCCGATGTGGTGAAGTTGACCTTTTCAGGGAGACCGCTACGCTGCCAATTCTCTAAGAGGCCAGCGTCGGCATCGTCGAAGAGGAAATCCCACTGTCCATTGAGGGATTCCCAACGAAGTGGGTTGCGCTCGAAGTCAGGACGGGGGTACGTCATTTCGATGGTCTCAACAATGCAACGGTTTGGTAGTAGAGCTTTTACCTTGAAATCGGTATGAAAATGATGAGAAGAGGATGGTGTTTTCTAAAAGTTTTGACCGCACGTCGATCACCTGGAACGTGTTTTCTTATTTGGTTTCAATGAGGGGACCTCTCGTAATCAGCGGTGGGTCTCAGCTCAGCCGTAGAGGTACATATGAAGCTATCTGATTGCGCAACACGTTCAAAAAGTTGGAGATGACAATGGATCTCCACATGAGACATCCATTCCATTGTTGGAAACTTGGTAGGTGCTGTGGACTCTTTTAAGTGGTCCAGATCTTCTTTGGCATTCTTTTTTTCAGGGTCTGGCGGATAAGCATGTTTTATGTCGATCTGTGTGGCGTGGACATTTGGTTTTGATAAAGAGAGAAATGGGTAGGTAAGGTATGGTATGGTATGTATGTACAGATGAAAATTCCCAGTATTAATTTACTAAAAGAAATAAAATAACGAGATACAGGCCGTTTCCTGCAATGTTGCTCTTCTCTTCTACAAACAAAATATGGTATCAACGCTGAAATTCTATTTTATTTCCTCCCTTCTTCCCCTTAAGCTTTGTGGAAGGTGGTGGTTGTCGTTGTCTCCTTCATAGCCTCACCAGACGAATCGCTTACTCTACGGATCGTCTTCCAAGCAGCAAGACTCTTCTCGGTAAAAGTACCAGTGCTCTCAATAAGCGAAGTGCGACCGAAATTCAATGTTCCCAGACTAGGGGAGGGGCTTGGCATCGGGTTGGTCGCTACGATCTTGGTTTGGACACCCATCTTGGCTTGGCCGTCAAAAATGTTGGAAAAGGTCGATGTGCCGCTGCTACTGCCGAGACGGGGTGGACCTTGACTGATACCCAGGAAGCTGTTGTTGCTGTTGTTGTCGTTGGGTTGGACTGCGCGGCGGCGACGCCAGAGCCAGAACATTACGGCGCCGACGATGATCAGAACCACGAGAATGGCGATACCGATACCAATACCGGCTTTGGCGCCAGTGGACATTCCCCCAGAGCTGGCCTTGTCGTCGTCAGAATCGCCGTTTCCTGAACCACCTCCACTTCCGCTACCGCTTCCACTGCCTGCATCGCTGTCGTCGTCTTCAGGTGTCATGTAATCCTTGGGGTTACCCTCAGTATCCTCGATACCACCAGTACTAGCCCTTTTCTCCTTCTCGTCATGGTCTCCAACACAAGTATACTTGCCCTTGACGATCTTCTTGACATTTGCGTCAAACCAACTGCAATCCATGGACTTGTCACCCACGACCTTGAAGTCTCCAGTCACTTTCTCCAGGTTGAAGAACTCGACGTTCGTGAAAGGTCCCTTGATCGAAATGGTGCCGGCGGATTTGAGAGCGTTTGCTGTAATGTTGGTGAGTTCGTCGTTGCCGCTGATGTCCAGTTCATCCACGTAAGTAACTCTGGGCAGAGCAAAAGTCGTGAGCGATGGGTTGTCTTCCACGGTAATGGAACCGTCCATCTCTTTCAAGAGCGGAATAGTAAGGTCTTCAAAAACGTTTGACGAGAAAGCCAATGCACCCTTGACCTTGTTCAGAGACGAAAACTCAACCTTCTTGAGACCCTTGAAATCCGAAGTCGCAGTGGTAGTGCTATTTCCGATGGATGAAAGGTAAGGCAGAAACACAGCACCATCCTGACCGTTGGAGGAGATAGACATAGTCGCAGCGTTTTCTAGGGCTGCGAGGCGGATCTCGGTAAGGGCGCCGTTCTGATTGAACTCGAGGTTTCCCTTGACCTCCTTGAGTTTGGGAAATGACACTCTCGTGAGAGCATTGTTGCCCTTGACACTGAACCCCTTGTTCGCGTAGGTAAGGGCTGTGACATCCAACTCCTCCATGTTCTTGTTTGAGTCAATCATAAAGTCCCCATTGACGGTATGCACTCCTCCAAGCACCAACTCCTCAACTTTTGTCTCGGTAACTCTCATCTCAGAGCCCACCTCAATATCCTTCTTATGCTGAATATTCAGCTTTGCGAATGCCTTGGTGATGACATAGCCCTTGCCAACTGACTCCAACGCATCAAACAGCAACTCAAGCTCCTCAACTGTCTTGTCTTTTCCAGTTCCGGTATTCCATATCGTGAATTCGCCCTCGATAGATTTTAAACTCGATGCTGTGACGGTTGTCTTCTTAGAATGGTGGTGGGGATAAATGACCAAGCTGCCGGTCAGAGAGCTAATGGTACCCAAATCCACTGCGGCTTTGATGGGGGGCCATGATTCTGGGCTCTTGTCGAAGAGAAGCGATAATGAACCGTCGACATCTTTACATGTTGAAATTCCGTCTTCGCCATCGGGGGAGTCGATAATCGTGTAATTGCCAGAGATATCGCAACCTAAATTGTCGCGTCAATTGAGGTCCAGTTGGGTCCTACGCAATTTGGTGGATAGGGGGCATGTCTCCACTATCACCACTGAACAGGGGACCTGTACTCACCAGCAGCTGCAAACCGCAGAAACGACAGCGCCAAAAAGGCAAAGCTACTTTTCGGAGCCATATTCGACTCTTTGCCCTTCCATTTACAACAGCGGCCGTAAGAACCAGAAGTTATCGAGAAATGGAGATGGAAGCTGGGGTCACCCTTTTAGTTTTATTCATCTTGCCTGGACAGTGACAGACCCCTGTCTCTCCTTAAAATTGCAACCGACGCCGCGCCAAGAGAAATTGGTTTTCCTACCGCTAGCTCACGCCACCTACGCGCTAAAAGGGGGAACTTTTCAGGTGAGGATGCACTACGCAGGCGGACTCTGTAGCGAAATGTCCTTTTGGGTATCAAGGCCGTTGTGCAAAGTTGAGCTGTCAGTTACAATTTGGCCGGTGCTGCGGGTGGCTTCTATTAGGCCCGACGGAAACTAATTATTTGGATGGCTTGGCGGAGTCCAGAGTACATGGAAAGTGTCGGGATGGAGTGGACGTTTCCGTTTCCTTGTGGGTTGTTTATCACGGCAGATGAGTGTTTCTTCCATAGCATAACGTGGTATTACGGCCAGCCCGTATCACACAACCCTGGCTCAAACATCCTGGTCGTTAATCAGCCATGTTATAAACACGGCAATGATCTAGTCGGTCCCATTCTGGAGTCCGACCACGCGGGAGGTAAGAATCCAATCTCAATCGCTGATTTAAGGCTTCCGTCTGTGATGTGTCTGTGATCACCCAGTCAAGCGAGATCAGTCGTCGCAGTGTCTTGAACTCAAATCTGCCTCCACCAACAGAATATTCGCATAACTGAAGCTCAAGTTTTATTGTGCTAAGACATGGGCAATCTCCATATCAGCGATCGGTGGTCTAGAAGACGCCATAACAAATGGCATAACTAACGTTATGCATAGATAATAGCACAGGCTAAACAAGCATAACCAAACAATTATTGTATGCCCATCATATCTGTCTAGAAACCCGGCCATAAACCCACCGGTCCTCTATTTGACACTCTCGACGCTTTATCCTTGACTAAAGAGACATTAGCAGGTGGGTGTTATCACAACTTCACAACATGACTTACATTTCTCCCATGTCAAAGGGTCCTTTAAATCGCCCTTCGCCTCCTTCCACACAACAGCGCACCAACTCGTAACCAAAAAATCGTAAAGCTTTTCATCCATATTCGCTTTGATCGCAAGACGAGGTGGCTCAACGATTTTCTTGTCCTTGTCGCGTTGGAGTTTTGTCTCGACGGCAAGGACCTGTCCAGAAGCATCTTTCCACTCAATTGTGTTGCCACGTCCTTGGTTCAAAAGATCTTTGAACGGACGTTCCGTCTTGAGTATTTCTTTATTATCTTTGTCCTCAGCTTTGTCGTCTTCTACCTTGTATCCGCCTCCGATTTTGGTAGCATCCGACATGATCGCACTCTTATAAGTCCGCTTGCTACTCGTGTAGCCCTTGATGCGCACAGTCGGCAGCGCTTTGAGCTGGATGTCGCGTTCGAAATCATAGATGTGATCCACAGTATGTCTCAATTTAGGCTCATCGCTTGAGTCGTCGACCTTGTAGCGGAACTTTTCAATGCCGTAAACGGTCCGAGTCGCGTCGCATACTGGGTTGCTCAGGCGGTAGAGAGTGCGGGTTGGTGCGTAGGCTGAGTAGATCTTGCAGTCGTCAATGACAAGAATTGGGAAGTCCTCTGGTGCTTGGAGATCATCATCTTGGGAAACTCTGGGTGCTGATTGAGGTTCGTATGATGGTGGGAGATCTAGGAGTGTTGACGATGAACCTGGAGCTGAAGACTCGGCTTGCTTGTCAAGGTCGGCCAATTTCTTTTTCTCGTCAGACATGGTGGGATGATTTCGTATAATGATTGACTTTTCTCTTTGGAGAAATGCATTCGAAGTGGAAATGTACGCCGCTTATAATCATGATTCCTCTCATGTCATGTCTGTAGGCTGAGTTAACCTACGTGGGGCTGCCGCCGCAGATTAACGTCACTTGGTTGCCATTCAAGAGGCACAGCCTCGAAGGATTTCCCAGAACAAGTTTGATGGTGGACACGTGGGTTCCTAATTGGGCATCTTTTTTGCCGCTTCAGGGTATCTTTGCAGCTGAAAGTTGGGAATCTCTGCAGATCCTGTACACGTTGACTATGATCTGCCCATAGTGGATATTGTAAGGCTGATTGATTCCTTTGATGGAACTGCTGTAGGTTTTCTGGTCGAGATTCTGCCGAGAGTTGTGTTGTCGTTCTTGGCGGTGGGAATCGTGAACTCACTATGTCGTCACGGAATTCGACCCGTTCAAGCGTGTGAGCCATCGTGATGTGTTTGATAAATACAAAAGACATATATCATTGGTAAAATCCGATGGTAAATTGATAACATCAGACATCATGATACTCAGTGATATTGTCGGTTTCGTTGCATCTATATCTGCCCCATCTGGTCGATGATTGAGCTGTTGGTCATACTTGGGCAACGACAATCCACCGTCAACTCGGTCTCAGAACATGGCAATCATCATGTTGTTGTTCTTCATGACTCACGTGAAGTCGCTTTAGCCATTTCGATCCGGAAGGCGCGATAACAAGCGCTGAGTCACGTTCGGAGTATCATCCCGAAGTCAGATAGGCGTCTCGGCTCCGACACCGATCCCGTGCCATCAACCCCAAGACATGATCACCACAATCCCCCTCACTTCTTGGAGATACAATTCACATTACACAACGCCAAAATGATGAATGAACGAGCAATCGGCCCCATAAGCCCGCAAGGCACCGCCTCACCACCCTCCTCAGGGTCTCTAGATGGCCGCTACACATCACTCATCCGTCTAGAACACTCTCATGCAGAACCAAGCTGGAAGCATCTCGGAGGTGATCGCAATGGCCATCTCTGGACATACATGTTCGGTGGACCCTACACAAACCATCAACAATGGAAGGATGCAGTTGAAGGATTCAGCAAAACCGAAGAGCCGTTTTTCTACACTGTTCTTTCTGGCCCGCGAGATGATCCTGCCTCTGAGCCTGTTGGCCAAATGTCTTATCTGAACATCGTTCCAGACCACAGAAGGGTTGAAATTGGCAACATCATCTTTGGGTCGCAACTGAAGCAGACAAGAGCTGCGACGGAGGCATTCTATCTGATTATCAAGAATGCCTTTGAGGAGTTGGGGTATCTGCGGGTTGAGTGGAAAGCGAATGCTTTGAATAAGCCTAGTCTTGCTGCTGCGGAGCGGTTAGGGTTTGTGTTTGAGGGTATTTTCAGGTATGTTTTGGAATGGTGACCTTGAGTTTGAACACTTGCTGACTTGATTAGAAAACACATGATTATCAAAGGGAGACGACGAGATACTGCTTGGTTCAGCATTACCGATGAGGAGTGGCCTGCTGCCAAGAAGGCGTTTCAAGTTTGGTTGAGCGAGGATAACTTTGATAAGGATGGGAAGCAGATCAAGTCTTTGAAAGATATCAGACAAGAGTTTGCAGACGGTAATTGATGGAGATTGGCTTTGGCAGAGGTTATCACAGGAACACCCTGGTGGTTGGGACCACAGCCCGTTTATGTATCGATCCACTTCACAATCATAATTATTGACTACGGTTTCTCAATTGAAATTGTTTCATGAATCTTGAAAACCACACCATACATAGATCATGACGAGGCTGTTATTCTTCATCGTGCAAACCAGACATCTCAACCAATACCAAGTAATGAATGGCAGTTTCGCTCACGAAAAGATGGTTCTCTCGGAGGTATAAATAACCCAATTGAAACAGCAAAGTCTAGACCTTTTTCGACCAACAAACTAGAAAGCTTCGAGACAAGTGTGAAAGCCATCTTCTGCCGACGACTTGTGTCTTGGCTTCCCCACTCAAGACAGTTATTCCAAATACCTGATTACTGATTACTGTTCAGAGCCTCGGCAACAAGTCCATCACGCGTAACAAATTACGATCATCACACGGGAAAGTCCGATCACATTGCACATTTAGAGGCAAAGTGAGAATTCCTTTTTTAGACATGCAGTTTTCTTGTTACTCAAAGATCTAGAACTCTTGTGTTACCAACAGCAGGTGACATCACAGCCTATCAATACACAATTGCTTCAGAGTCCTACAGCCAAAGAAGGAAGGAATTGCCGTAATTGTCAGATGGTGGCTGCTAAAGTTCGTGTCGATTCAAGGCTGGCTGCAGCGGCTTAAAGGCATGAAATGGCAGCTGCTTGGTTAGTTCCGCTAGACTTTCTTTAGTCAGATGTTATCAATCATTTATTGAGTACTAATGACGACCAAGAATTAACTGTCCCCTTCAATTGTCTTTCCATCATATCATATCATCTCATCATTTTAAGAAAAAGCAAAGAAAAGACAGGTCCAAGCTGAGACAGAACGGACGGCATTATCCGATCTCCCTCTCAACCTAAACCTCATGCAGTAAGACTCGCGTTGATTGGATTTCCGGCTAAAAGACCACAGTCCAGACCAGCAAACACGCGTCAAAGTTTTTCCCCCTCTGTCCGTACTCTGAACACCACTATCCTGGACTTTCTTCGTGTTCACAGAAGCTCCCTGTCGATCTCCACAACGTCAAACTCCACCCTAACATGGACGATAACAGCACGCATACCGGTCAATATCGCTCTGCCTGCGCTGAGTGTCATCGCAGGAAGCAAAAGGTATGTCATACGTCATTGGGAGCTGGTTCGGTCCAGCTTACCTTGACCTGTACTTACTCTCGGCAGTGCAATCGTGAATGGCCCTGCAATCACTGTCAGAAGCGCAAGGTCGCGGATAAATGCCGCTTCATACAGCCTAACGCGGCGAGCTCGCCGTCGGAAAGTCTTGGGCAGGGCAGTGAGAAGAAGAGGTCGCGTAGTCGCGATGATGAGGGCGACCCCGAGGTGTCCGAGCCCGAGGATGACGATGACGATGTTGAATTGGCGGCCATGGGATACGCCGCTGGGCCCCTTCTGGAGTCGCTAACTATTGATTCGAAGGTTAGTCACGAATGGAGAGCCTGTTTGACACGGGCTGGGCGTCGAAATTTCATCGCTGACAAGTGGCCAGAAACACAAGAAACCGCTGGGTCAGATCACTTGGGTTCATCCCAGTACCTGTCCTCAACTCAAGCATGCCATGGATGTTCTCCCCTCGAGAGCTCAGATGGGTAAGTGAAATCAACCAACACGAGTTTAGGTGGGCAGATCAACCTAACTGTCTCAGATGCACTTGTCCAAAACTTCTTTAACAACGTCAACTACCATTACTACATCATCTATCCACCCACCTTCCTCCAAGAGTATCAAACCTGGTGGGAACGCAGATCTCGCAACCAAACTCTCTCACTGCAGTGGACGATTCTGCTGGTCATGGTCTGCGCCTGTGCTACTCAGCATCTGGACGTTGACATAAAACCTATGGTTGAGATCGAGCTATCTGAGCCATCAGACAAACTAACTGTTGAATATCACAAAGCAGCCACAGAACTCGGAAGAGTTATTCCATTGGGGCATTGCCATCTTCTCAACATTCAGTGGATGCTTCATTCAATTTATTGGTACAAGGCTGAAGCCAAGTTTGTGGAGGCTTGGCATGTTATTGGTGCTGCCGTTCGAGAGGCTCACGAGTTGGGTCTTCACCGGACTGCCATTGCTGAAGGACTATCCGAGTTCGACCGTGAGATGAGACGGAGGGTATGGTGTATTCTGGACTGCTGGGACTGGTGAGTTGGGCAATTATAACGGCTCGAACAACGTATTAACCACCAATAGGCAATTTGCTTCTGGTCTAGGCCGGCCAACAATCATCGACCACACAGACATCAACGTCGAGCCACCAAGTCTAGCTCTAGAAGATTTCTCCCCTTCGCCACTCCTCCATATGAAACTCCAATCAGAACTAGTAACAGACCTCGCTCAGCGCTGGGGTGCCCCCAAGAACATTAGCTCATTGAAAGATATCCAAGAGTACAAATCGAGTCTCGAAGAATGGATCCGTTGTTTCCCTGCGGTATACGACGTCGACAACCCTGATACATCAAAGGATTACAAGCACAACTGGATCGTTTTCCACAGGTTTTATATCCATACCATGGCTTATCTTATGATTCTTAACCCGATGAGATCATACATGGCGCAAGACTTTACAAAGGATTCGCCGGCAGATTTGTTGGCTGTGAGGGAAGATGCGGTTCATTACTCACTTAGGAACCTGGACACGACGAACCGATGGGCGAACCACGTTTCACACCGAGATGGACGATTTCATTTTATTATCTTTTCGCTATTCGATACGGCGGCCGTGCTTTCGACGGCTATTATCAAGGATCATGATGAGACGATTCCGAGGAAAGATGAGATTATCGAGGCGGTGGACAAATCGATTCAGTTGCTGAAGCGTCTCAAGGCACTCTCGAAAACGGCAAAGACATCACATGATATCCTTGTCAAGATGGTCAACAAGATGCCACGAAAGAAGCCAGTACCACGGGAGAACGTCCTCCGCAAGAAAAAGCGTGTCGCTGCTGTGTCACGAGCAGCACCAGTTAACCCACCTGTGCAAGAACCAATTCAAGCACCTTTCCCAGCACCTACACCAGTTTTCAAGACGGAGCCAAGCTATCACCAAGAATCAGGTCAAGAATCGCAAGAAAGCTCACCAAGCTACTACGCCAGCTCTGAAGGCCCTGCAGGATCAACGCCACAGAGCAACTACTCAAACCACGACGTCCGCGACGCTTCAGCATACGCTCAGATCCCCATGGACAACTATCAAAAACCTCACCACTATATCGCCCAAGTCCCCTCCCCGAGCGCTGGCATCGACGGTATTATCCAGGGTGGAGCACTTTACTCCATGCCGCAAGTCAATCCCAATGTACCAGCCATGGTTCCCCAGCCGTACGTGGACTATCACCACCAAGACCTCAACGTAGACTACGGCGGTCTAGGCAACATCACAGATGTGGATCTCGGAGACTTTTCACAACTATGGGACTGGAGGAGTCTCAACTTGGATTTCATCCAAAGCTCAACATAATTTTATATCCTTCACTTCTTTCCCATTCTTCCGATAACTACCCAATTTCGTATTTCCTTGCGAAAAACAACATGGAGAAGTAGTATGTATAGAGATGATTTTCACGACTTTGATGGTAACTTGACCAACGTTTGGGGTTTTGCATTTTGTATTTTGACTTATATACTTGGCATTATTGGTGGAAAAGAAGTGTCTGTTTTCTATTCTCGGAGTTCATCGCTTTAGTAATGATAGGAAAACTTGGATAGGCGAGGCGATTCTATTAAGAACAAGCTAGTTGCTTCCAATCCTGCGATATACTACCTAGGTAGCGTAATTGAATAAGGAACGTTGTGGAAACAACAATGACATGTCTTCTAAGTCCGATGTCTTAAGTCGCTAGTATGTGGTCTTCGTGCATCGAACAGGATCACTGAAGTCTCTTCAGAAGGAGGATCGGTAGTGATACCAGAGATAGAGACAAGACAAGTTGAAAGGTACGTGATATGATAAGTCTCAGACCATTCTTCCTATCCTGGAAAGCAAAAGAAGAAGTCATTGAGCTCGAAAGCATGGAAGCCATGGCGAAAGTTAAAGATAGACAGCCAAAAGAACGATGGTGTTTCACAAGATATGATTCAAAGGAGGAGGACAGACACAATCTCTTAACACCTCTTCCTTCTCATATAATCTATCTCAGTGTAATAAGAGGCGCATTATGAGGAGTCACCGTGGCAACATTCAACAAAAGCTACAAGACAGGCATGGACTAAAATGGCATTATTGATGCATGCACAGCTGCCTTTCCAAAAAGGAAACTGAGATATCATGTCAGAATCTCGCAAGGGATTCAACGCCTCAACGCTGGAGTAGCCACATAGAGGCAACTTGTCTCAACTCAGATCTAGCTTTGTACGCCCCGTGCGGCTCGGTCTAGACTCTCAAGCTCTAAACTTGTCAAATCTGGAATGGCTAGCCAGAAAAAAGAAATCGAAGTGGTCAATATCCGATGTGAGACATCAGCCTGGCCAACGGTTGATCTCCCTTGGGAACCTCCCTCACATGAGCTAAGATTCCTAGAACAGTCTAAAATTCCTAGAACCAACAGAAACTTCCATTTTTCCTTATGAGATTTCTGCTCGATGTGGCTTGTCTCGCCCATTTGGCCAAAGGAGTAGTTTGTCCGGGTTTCCTTATTTCCACATGTTGGTTGAACAAAGACACTCCGCGGTAATAACAGTATATGTAGGTCTTGATGTTTTAAATGAGCTTGGTTTACAACAGCCAGCCACATAGTACGAGTCGGCCGCGAAGGTATGAGCATCAAGATTACCCCTTGCTACCGGTTACTTGGACTGACAGGTGTGTGCAAGAAGGGGCTCATCTCTCAGACTCTTTCATAAATGCTGTCTCTTCAGCCCTTTTGACCATGCATCCATTTCTGCACATCTCGTTCAGTCACTCGTTCTTTTACATTGGTTGAACCAACTCACGCTCTTTAAGCATGTCTTTCAAGTCTCTCATTCTCCCAGCGCTCTTCGCTCTTGGCAAGGCAGCTGATGATGTCCAATACGAAACTCGTACTGCTACCATCACCCAATGCTTCACTCGTGATGGTCTAGCTCCCGCACCCGTTGTCACTGGTGCGATGGCTACTGTTCACAAACCAGGTATCACGGGAGGAGCCATCATCGTTGAAGTTGACGCTCCTAACTGCGAGTCCTGCGGTTGTCCTACTTGCGTCCAGACCGTTGCATACACTACTTCCTTCCAGTGTTTCTGCGATACTGGTCTTTGTGATCAAGAGTATGTCATCACGGAAAGATACAAGGGTATGGAAGCCAAGCCGACCATGGACTCGCAATCTATTCCGTTTGGATTCACGTGTGATGTTCAGACCTGTACTACCTGCGGTCCTGAGCCTGTCACTGCGACTATCACGCACCCTGTGACCAATCGTCCTTACGACAACAATGTTGCTCACCCGACTGCCATGCCCCCTGCTGGCAAGCCTAGCAAGGGTGACAATCATGACAACGGCTCCGACTACGACAGCGAGCCCTTGGAAGACGGCGACGGTTCCAAGCCTGACAGCGACTATAAGTCTGATAGCAACGACAAGCCTGAGAACAAACCTGGCTATCCTGATGAGCCTGCTCCTGCCAAGAAGCCCGAAGGAGAACCCATGCCGGCTCCCATGCCCAAGCCTAATGAGAACGACGGATTCCACTCAGCTGTCAAGCCAACCTCCACAGCTGATGTGGACAACCCTTATCCCGGTAAGTTTACTGCATGCGATTTCCTTGATACATGGACGAAGCTAACGTTTCATAGATGCTGGAGGTGAACACCCTGTCGTTGTATCGGGAGCTGCAGGCCGAGCCTTGGGAGTTGTTGGTGCAGGTGTTGCTGCTTTTGCTCTTCTGTTTTCCCTTTGAAGTTCTATCACCGGTTTTTAATTAACTGTCTTTCGCAACTCAATAGTTGGGAATAGGCTCTATTCATGAAACAATCTTATCATTGCACTCTCCAACCATAATTAATTAGACTATTTACCCTGATATTTCGGAAATGAATGACGCAAAGCGCTTCTTGGCAGGTCGAGTGAATTCAAGATCATCACAAATAAGCATCGACGTAATTGAGCGTTAACCGCGGCTACATGGCATTTATGGTCGGGATAGAAGCTCCATTTCAGTGGGAACATCCCCATAATTGTATCAGTCTTATCACCACGAATTACCTAAACAATGGACCCTGAATCGTACCTATAGTACGCTCAGAGTCTGCCCGAGCAGAACAATACGAAAAACACATCGAGTTAGTTAATGACGGATATAACGTGTGAGGTCGAACCCTGTAATTAAAAAAAACAAGAGCTACTGTCAAGCCAATAATGATGGAGATTTCTCGGGGAGTTGAGCCTCAGCTACAGCGTACCCCTGTCCATCAGATGCCAAAAGAAGCCTGGAGCAAAAGTTCCGGTGATGTTGTTTAATCCAGGTCAGGATGATATCATGACTTGGCTATCGTTTTGGACGTTTAAACAATTAAATAAGGCCTGAAGATCCCCTATTTCGAATGATTATCATCGACAATAGAGGCACGTGACGCAAATGTTGTGCTGCAAGAGTACAGGACAACCTAGCTACCTACAGTGAAATTCCCAGTGGTCCAGGTGACCTTTTTCATTCCCCACCCTGCAAACTCACCGCCCGGCCGAGTCCCGACTGGGACAGCAGATGAGAAAGAGGCTAGACCCTCAGACTCAATATTCACAATCAGATTCCGTTCAGGGCTGAACGTTTAATCTAATCCAATCCAAATGTCATGTCGTCCTTGACCTGACCCAGCATCTACCGACAAATCCCCCCCATTGTTGGAGCATTTGCTTCGGCTTCTCAGCCTCCGTCACGAGGGGGCTTTGACTTTTTATTTCATCCGTTTCATTTCCAATCCCTCCTTCTTTTTTGAGTTACCCTTTTTGAAAATGTCCGACGAAGACGCCGAAATCCTCGGCCCCGACGGCCAACTCCCAGCCCGTGTCGACCGCGATAGAAGAGCGCCGCGCTTCAGCTGGACTCCCGCATACGAAGCAACCTTTTTCCGAAGCCTTTGCGAGAGTGTCCAGCTTGGTCTTCGCGAGAACTCCTCCTTCAAGGCCGAGGCCTGGGAGCGCGCCGCCGTCGCCCTGCAGGAGAGCCACGGCGCCTACCCTGCCAAGAGCCATCTGATCAACAAAAGCGACAATGCGAGGAAGCGGTTTCGGCTATGGCGCGGTCTACGAGAGGACCCGGAGTTTGTGTACAATCCTGTCTCGAGGACGGTAACGGCTACTGAGGAGGCATGGGCTGCGCATATAGAGGTAATACATTTCTTTGCACGGTCGCGATGGGATTGAGGGGGGAAGCGGTATCGGACAACGCTCTTGAGAGCTGGTGGCATGCAACTTCGTCAAGCACGTACTGACTCGGAGTAGAGGGAACCCCTTTCCAGGGCTTTGCGTGGTCGACCCTTTGATCACGAAGATTTCATGGAGGTTCTTTATCCAGACGTCATCGGATCCGGTGGCGCACCCAAGCGTATAATGAAGCCCAGACGGCGAACAGACGGTCCCATTAGCGACGACCCTGATATGCCGGGAACGGGTATACTCAACCTTCAAAACGATCCTCCGCCACGACCTCCCGGTCTCGAGAGTCCGAACTCTCGGCCCATGCTGGCCCAAACCCCCACGACCTCCTCTACCGGCTCAGCGACGCAGCAACGACCGACGTCCACGACTATTCCTCCTCGAGGGCCCCCGACCGTAGCAAACGCGAATGCTCTTACCCCGCCTGACGAGACCATCACACAGAGTCGAAAGCGACAGCTGCCCAGCACTAGTACACCTGTTATGTTCGAACCTTCGCCACCTACTGCTACCATACCTCTGCAATCTGCAGCTCCCGAGTCGCCCGGAAAGCGTCGACGTACTTCATCGAACGATGGCTCTCGCGCCCTCACCGCTTCCGTTCTCAACTCTTCCATGCTGCCCATGGCCGTGCGAGAGGGCCCGAGTGCCGCCTCCCCATCGCAGGCGGACAGCCAAGGCATCTCCAACGGTAATGGAGCCGCGATGGAAGAGATCGTTGAAGCTGTGCGGGCGCGAAACGTGCTACGCTGGCAGGAGGAAGCTCTGGACATCTTCTTCCGCGACTTTGCCGATGAAGACTTGGATCTGCAGGTCAAAATCTCCGAGGGCGTGCTCATCAATGAATGCAAGGCCATGGTCTTCTGCAAGATGCCCAGTCGCGTCCGACACCATTGGGTGAAGCGCTTTAAGGAGGCTCCCCATCGACAGTAAGAATGCGGATATGCAGGGTCCAACATGGATGTTGAACAGGCATGCAAGCGAAGTGACGGAACTACACATCCGACTAGCGTGAACAAAAACAAATAACAGTACCACACAAACCAACAAAAACAGGATACCACAGAAAGAGGAGGACAAGGACAAAACATCCAAAAGAGACTATGGTCTGGCGCTTATTGGGTCCATGTTGAAGATACCAAGGGTTCACGGATATGAAGCGGCGAGGCGTTTTACCGGGCAAAACATCCATCTGTTTTATATGCTTTATTGTACTAGGAGTTGCATTTTCTGTTATCCTTTTTAGCGAATCTTTGGGATAGGTGTGTTGTATCTTATGTGCAATGGAGATGGGTTGATGGGAGCGTGCGTGTGATTTTGAGTTGATACCTAATATATATAATTCTCACCTCTCATGTACGAGCTCGAAGAGTGTTGGTGATTGTGGATGTTGGATTGACTTGGTTGTGCTTGACAAAGCTGGAGCTATGTCTTATGATAGGAAGGGGTTGACTGCTAGAAGCGAGTTCCAAGATCGAGATATCAAGGTACTATATGATGAGGTTCTTGAAGAGTAATGACTTCTGATTCAGCTTCTTGGAGAGACATGCAAGCCCGAGCGAAGATCAGAATTGCATTATGGATGAGAAGATTTTCAACTGGACCTAGAACTACATACATCCATGCATACACTTAGCAACGTTCAATGAAGCAGAAGACATTTCAGAGAAGCTTTCGGGTGTGGGTTAAAATTGCAGTGAAGTACAGGGTGCCGGATGCCAGATGCCACACCAGAAGTTGAAATTACAGTGAGGTTTTTGACTAACCGTAATCATAGGACAGTGAGTGTTACAAAGCCAAGAATGGGCTGAAGACGGTGCATATATTATGCTCATGTGCTAATAAGCTGTTTTCGTATATTGTCAGTCTGATGTTACGGCTAATGGTTTAGGAACGATGTGTCTTGACGTTTTCTCTTGTCATAGCCCTGGGGAGGTTTTGAAATTGCAGTGTAGTGACACAACTTTAGGGAAATAACATGGGCAATATCATCAGGGGCGCAGTCAGGGAAGGGGTAAAGAATGCAGTGAAGTTCTTGCCTCCAAAGTAACATTAGGATGATCACTTTTGGGGTTTCCTCGCCGCCTCCCTCATTTGAAGCATCGGGAATTCGTTGTTTACACAAGAGAGGGTCGCCATACTGTTACTGGCTAGACGATGTCCATCCTCGAGACTATCGTCGAGGGTTTCTTCCATATCTATCAGGCAATAACCATCTAGTCCAACTACTGATTCCGAATGTGTCTGCACCTGGGCTTGACAGAGCATTTGATGCCCGGTTTCATGAATTCGCTGATAAGTTATAAGTTCCTATAGTTTATCAGGAAGCAGGTTAAAATTGACAGCTTTTTGTTCAAGGCTTTTCGAGGATAAAGGTTTCGGGATCAACTAGTTGAAGCTTTTCTGAAGAGCGAATCCAGTAGAGTTGACATATACAACGTTGAGGGGCCAAGTGTGAGAGGAGGTTAAATTTGCAGTGGCTCGCCAATGCAGGTCTGACGGGACAGATATGCATATATTGGTCTAAACTGGGAACAAACCAGGTCAATGAAGCACAATAATGAGTCAAGACTGCAGTGGGAATGAGACCGTGAGTGTAAAACTTAACTGGCGGTTATAAGTGAGTTAGAGCTACAGTACTAGATCCAACACGTCAGAATTAATCTCAATTTCGAGAGAGCAGCTGTGAGAGCAGTTTAGAATTACAGTGAAACCGGTCCAGATGCAGAAATATACCGGTACATGCAACACAAGTCATGAGATTAACAGAGTTGGATTGAGAAAGATAAAGGTCATAAGGTCAAAATTACAATACTGATGTATGGCCTATTTGTGAAATCAAGGAATTCCATAAGGTACATACCCATTTCCTGGTAGGTATCTAACCTGAAGTTCAACAAAGTTAGTGGGAAGGGTTAAATTTGCAGTGAAAGTGTGGAAAGATGCCATATAAAAAACACATGCTGATTGGTACCAGCTGATAAAATCGATTGGACGTGAGTAAATCGAGATCAGAGTAAGACTTGAGAACAATCCCGATAGGCCTAACCCTATCATGCCCCGGGGCGGTGTTCGAGGAATAGCAGGGTTATACATCTCAGCTTCAAGCTACAAGGGGAGCACTGTGGTGTGAAAGACTGTATGTTTAAACTTGTCTCATTATCATCTATTATATCCATCATATCATTCTATTCAAACATTAAATCGCTTTTATCCTTTCCCTTTCTTTAAGATTATATCTATCCCAGATTCGACTCCTCCTCCAAAACACCCTTCGATCTCAAAATCGGTCCCAACTCTTTCAACCTTACCGGCTTCGTCAAGAATAGATCTAGCCCACTAACCTCTGCCTCCCTCTGCGCCTCTTCAGAAGCCAGACCTGTCAACGCTAATATCAAGGCCGGTCTCAACCCCTGTGCCGTTTCGAAAGCGCGTATCCTTCGTGTCGCTTCGAATCCATCCATTACAGGCATGGATATATCCATCAGGACACAGCTATACCGGCCAGGGTCGGCTTCGTAGGCTGTTACGGCTTGGAGACCATCTGAGGCGGTTTGGTAGGGCTGGTTAAGCTTTTTCATGTAGGAGGAGAGGATCTTTAGGTTAATGAAATTGTCGTCGACGAGGAGGAATTCGGGGTTACGGAAGTAACCTTGAGTTGTTTGCGTGGGAGTTTGGTCGGCGCTGAGGGGGAAGGGGGAAGATGGATGAGTGATTGAGGTTGTGGTATTGTTAGGAACGTTGAGGGAGTCTTGGTCTACTGTTGTAGACGTGGGTGTGTTGGCGGAGGTTTGGGCTACCGTCCAGCGGTATAAGGCTAGTGAGCATGCCTTTGCAAGTTTTCGGGGTCCGAGCCTAAACGAAAGATTAGATTAGAGTATTCACATCATGTATAATGGCACTTACGGCTGGGATATAAATTCAAATACACCCGGACGGGGTGTAGTCTTGGCCCCTGAAGCATACTGATGCGCTGTGAGAGCATTCGCGCAGAGCACGATATTCGGAACATCTGGCATAGTATCGTTTGCATCATAAGGTCTTTCAAAGCCTCCTTCAGACCAAATGGCAAGATCTGGCATCAAACACGGCGTCTCGAACCCAGTGTTGACGTGCATGCCGAGCCAGTCCTTGCACATGTTCTGCACAAGTTGACATGGCGACTCAATCTTCTTCCCCGATGAGCCACCCTCGTTTTGTCCAAAATCCACAACCTTGACACGTAGTCCACGGAGCTTATCTGTTTGAGTCTCAAATTCCTCCTCGCATTGTCGAACTTCACAGTTGCCCTTGTGGCAGTCATCGCCTAGTTTCATCGGTAGTCTGACTGCCACGGTGGTTCCCTTGCCTCTTCGACTCTTGACAGAAATATGGCCTCCGAACTGTGCTGTTATTTGCTTGACGAAGCTCAGTCCGAGACCTGTACCGGGGGATAAATCATTCTCCTGAGAGAAGGGCTTGTAGAGTCCGTTCTGCAAAAAGTCGTCGCTCATGCCTATTCCTGTGTCTGAAACACTGATAGTAACCCAACAATCACTACCATCGTTTTCCATTGCACTCGTCTGTTCCAAGGATACAATAATCAATCCGGAGTTCGTATACTTGAGCGAGTTGCCGAAGAGATTCATGATAATACGGCGCACGGGTCCAGGCTGAGTGTAAAGTCCCCATGATGATCGCGAGTTGATGACTAGGAATATTTCTACGTCTCCAATCTTCGTCTCGACATTTCCTCTATCCTTTGTTGGCGCTTGGAGATCCTCGATGGCTTGCATGGTATCCATTCGGCGAATGGATGTATGACCTGGGCGTCTAGCTGGTGGTTTTGTGGCCTGAGCTGCTTGGGCCAGTGAAACATGTTGGAAATTGAAGCCAGCATATACACTCTCCAAGACTTCTTCGGCCAGAACATCAAGCTGGACAACCTTTCTAGATGACTTTGCAGAACCTCCAAATGTGGAGGATCTGGCGAGACCAAACCCATTGACCTGGTTCTGCGCACCTTCCTGTGGTAGAGGTTTGTTGACCTTCGAATATTCGAGAAGATGGTCGATAGTATCCGAGAGAGTTCGGCAACATGTCTCGATCGTCCGGACAATATTCTGCTGGGGAATAGTAAGATCTGTATCATTAAGCAGCTCAACGCTGAGAACAGCACCGTGAAGTGGCGATCTCAGCTCATGAGATAATGACCCCAAAGCATCAGTTTTAGCCTTGTCTGCAGCCAAAGCCTCTAACTTGAACGCCTCAGCGGCGGCAAGCATGCCCAGAGCTCTGAGATAACTGAGATCCAGATCGATATTGAAAACGCGTTTGATATTGCAGGTGTAGATAAAACCACCGGCGGACCAGCGTCTCTTGCGTAAATCCCAGACAGGAACGAAAGCCACACTTCGAGATCCTGGGAAGGCTTCGCGGAGAATAGTTGCTTCTCGCTGTTGTATGCGGAATATCTTTTCTTGTCTGCTGGGAATGTAGCCCCAAGAGTGACTATCGTCTTGGCCACCATCTGTCAAAGCGCGGTGGTTAGATTCATCGGATAGTTCATCAGGCTGCAGCTCTCCGTTGGCGTCAAGATTGAAGATATGACCCTTAGGATATCGACGAATCATTCGAGCAAGAAGGGCTTGGGGGAGAGAAACATGACCACGCTGCTGGCCGTTCGATGGATCCATTTCCGAAGATCCAAGTGCTTGGCATGATGGTCGTGGTCGATCCTCGGATGAGCCAGTCGTACAGGCATCTTCGCTGTCGTTGTAACTGAAAGCCGAAGGTCTTCGAATTGCCGTGTCCTCATCCATCCACTCGGTAGAAACACCCGAGGAAAATTCAAGCATGTCTGCGTTGAGGAACAGACATCCATCGGTTTCGATGGAGTCTTTGACAATCCGAGCTGCCTTGCAGAATATTTCTCGTGGAGTCTCAAGAACGCGCTGTGGGTCTTTGTAGACAGAGAAATCATCCAAGGTTGGCTGCACTGTACCGTTAGACTTATCTTGAACGCTCGTCAAGTCGGTATCAGGATCTACTGAGCGGTTGATATTCATATCTCCTAAAGCACTCTCCACATGCTCAATCTTTGGCTCTCGAGATTTGGGAAGGCCGTCGAATCGCGCGTCATGCTCCCGTTGAGCATTCGTTAGAGGTGAAGATTGTGTGTTACCCTCAACAAAAGTAGTCAAGCCCATAGCTTTCTTTTCACTGCGTCGCTGAGTACTCTTAAGGCTGATAGTCTCAAGGTGCTCCGTCACAGCCTTGGAAAGCTCTCTCATCATCCTCGAATGGCGCTTCTCCCAAGGAAGAGCAGGCTTCGTATCAATAACGCAAATAACACCAATATTGACACCCCGATCTGTCCGGATCGGCACAGCAGCATAGAATCGCGCGGCACCACCTGGTCGACAGTATGGCTTAGCCGAGTACTCAGGATGAGTTGTAACATCGTTGACGACTACAACCGGCAATTCAAGCGTAGGTTTGAATCCATCCGGCCCATCCTCAGGAGGATCATCCGAGCACAAGGTGCTTTCGCAAGCGCTATGCGAACGAGGAATTGCTGTTCCGCAGTGCCATAGAGTCTCTTGGTGGCCGTCATATCCTAGGCTGGGAATGAGAGGCGTGGTGGCTGATGCCTCGGCGATGATGTACTGATGAGTTTGGTCAAACAAAGAGATCATCGCTTTGGCGGCGCCGGTTTGACAGGCTGCTAGCCTGGCGAGGGCTGTGAAGATGACGTCTGAGCATGTGACGAGCTCAGAGGTTGGAATTGGGCATCCAGAGTCATTGTAGCGAACATTTGTAAAGAGTGAATCGTCATATCTGAATTTCAATTAGCTCCTGCCTCATCTTGAAGATGTCAAGGCGGCTCACCTAAACGTCTCCCGCTCCCTCGTGGCTTCAGAGACGACGCTTTTCCTAGGCACCTGGACATACTCTGCTGGGATGGCCATTCTCAGCTCAGCAGTCAGCACCAATTGAGGCTGAGGCTAGGTACGGATACTCGCACCAGAGATGTTGTGCGGGAATGAAGGAAGAGAATTGGATCAAGTTATTCCCTCTCTTCTCATTTCTACCGTAAAACGTTTTTTTCTCAACGGCCAAGTTAATTATCGGGTGAAAGAGGAAAAGAGCTGAAGACCAAAGGGTTTGCCACAATACGAAGGGGGGCACGGGCGAACGCCGAAGACCGGGGACTGGTTGGTTTACTCTAGACTCTACGGCACTGTCCTAGCACTAAAGAGCCCTGAATTTCCACTGAAGCTAACCTATTCTAGGGGGACTCTGAGAGCAAAAGCAACGGGCATTGGACCAAGGGTAAAAAAGTGGCAGAGTCTAGAACGGATCGATCGATTTGCATGCGTCGCCACAAATCCAGGATCGACGTATCTCATGTATGCAAGTGGAGAAGGGGGATCATAAAAGCTTCATTGCCGTTCCTTGTCTTCGGGTTCTTGTAGAGTCCCGTCCGTTTTCGCTGAGACACGACAAGACAGTTAAGTTAAGTTAGCCGATGGAGGAACATGACATTCCTATTTCTAGAATACTTCTGGATAACAAGACTCAATTGGTTGGCGTTTATAAGACATCAGTTCATAAATGCGTTGATGTTTTGACACCAAATACGATCGGATTGAACCTTATAATTGATGCATTACAGTACTGGAAATAGCATGTAAGTTGATTGATGAGTCTTGGCTGCCTTATTCTATGCATCGCTTACAGTATCATGTCTGTCTGTATCACCAACAATTTCTTCATCTTCTTGTGAAACCTTCCCTTCAGCAGGAGCCAACTCCTTACTGTCGATCTCGATGCAATCCCGTCTAGCTCGTTCATCGTCCAGTCGTCACTTCATTGCAACGTCTGTCACGTGAAATGACTGCTAGTCTTTGAGCTACCGAAGACTAGTTCGCATCCATCCGCGTGCCTTAGCTTCAACAAGCCATCGTCATTATACCCACTTCCACGTCTTTGCTTTGTCTCTCCTTCTGTCTTTCATTCAACATCCACCTCAAAACGTCACAACTTCAATGGCTTCATTCTCTCAAACTTCGTTGGCAGCTGCCATACTAGGCGCAATCTACGGGAACTACATCGCTCTATCACCACCCAATCCCAGCGACCACTCTACACCTTCAACGGGAGACTCAGTGCGTGGCTTGTTCTTGACAAAGAAACACACAACCAAAGTTGCACTAGCTCCGTGGGGTTTGCTAGCGTTGCAGAGTGCTGGTCTTGCCTTGCGCTATCCAGACATACCAGCCTCTCCCGGTTTGAACACAGACCTGATAACATGGTCCAAGGCAACAACCATACCCTTGGCGTTGATTTTCTGCGCGGGTGTCCCTTTACGGTTAATCCCGTATGCATCCTTGGGTAAAAACTTTACCTTTGCGCTCAAGGAGCCAGACCATCTGAAGACGACGGGCATCTACAGATATGTTCAACATCCAAGCTATACCGGTATTGTCATCCTTATCTTTTCCAACGTGGCTCTTCTTGGACGATTGGATGGAGCTATGAGTTGTTGGATTCCGTCAGGAATTTATGATACGTTTTGTTCCTGGATGATGGGGTTGGTTGCGCCTGTTGCGTCACTTGTTTTATATGTTGTGTGGAAACGAGTGTGTGAAGAGGAGAGGATGTTAAAAGGAGCCTTTGGTAAAGCGTGGGAGGCATGGCATGCCAAGACAGCTCGGTTTATACCTTTTGTTATGTAGACTTTCAAGACGCTGGATCGATAAAGCGGGCTTCCACAAGCTTTGTTCAGGAACTAAATAGATAGATATCTTTGTTTGTTAGTCAATCAATGTCTCCCTGAAGATTAGTCAACGTTACACAAAGACCATACATGGGGGTCACCATTAAAATATAGACTAACTAGTAGTTCTTATGTCGGTTAAAATACATTTAAGTACTTCTATTATTACTAGCCATTCATAGTACTATCTAAAGAGCTTGAATAATAAGGCTGATCGGTACATATGATCCTGTAGCTGCAGCCTCCGAACCTATACTGAGCAGATAATAAGTGCTCAAGAATTGATATCCCATGAATTGTGTCCAGACGCCCCCAGTAGCATAGCAGACGGGATCATCCTCATCGTTGAAGTTTTCGATACAATTCATTGTCGGTGCACTGCATTTCAGAGCACCTCCATCCGTCTGTCCCTGGTCGCAGGTGATAGGCACTTCATTTGTCAGGGGCGGTGTATTGCAACTATAAACCGAAGCGGACTCTGTGCCGCCGTAGAAGCCACACATCTTGACGCCGTCGACAAAAAGGGCTCCCGTACTTGCTTCAATAGAAAATACACCTGCTCCTACACCCGAAGGGTTGTACTCGCCCAACGTTATACTGCCATACTGTGGTGGGGGGAGTCTGGCTGGTGTGTTGCTTGCGCCGCCGCCTTGGCCAATTGCGTTGAAGGTTCCAAGCACTGGAGATGAGGTGGAGGTTGAAGCAACGGTGGATGATGTCGCTGCATCTGATTCTGACGTGACGGAAGATGTGATGTAAACGGGTGCGACCTCAGTTGATGTAGATACCGATTCCGTGACAGAGAGACTCGTCGGCTGGAGAGAGCTAGAGTCAGCCGAGGAAGTCGCAGACAGGGTGAGAGTTTCAGAAGTCTCTAATAAAGTTGGCGAGCCGACGGTGACTACGTCGTTGATGTTACCATACGGGTTTACCAAAAGATTATGTCTTCGCAGAACTCACCAGAAGCATTTGGCTTGCATGGACCGGCTGCTGTGCCCAGGGCAAAGGCCAGTGAGACTATAACGTTGTAGCGCATTGGAAAGGCTGGATAGAGTAACAAATGACAGGGCTGTAGCCAGCCTAAGGGGGTTTCAAAACGAAGTGAGAACAAGAGAAGAAAATCTTGGCGACGATGGGAATGGATGACATTCTCTTTTGAACTCATGCCAGAATAGGAGGGTATACGCCACCTCATTTACCAGAGGAGCTTTATTAAACTAGTGAATATTAAAGGGCATTATTGACAACGCTATCGACAACCGGCTGACGAGACTCCACTCAGCTGTATCGTGAGTAACAAACGAGAACGAACAACTACATATAGTGGTTTAGAAACAAACAAACACATAAAACTTCCATAAAGCTTCTCAGAAATCTTAGGCGGGGACTTCTGCTCAGTTCTGACACCGCCTAGAGGTTGTACCGGGGCAGCCCATCAGCCTTTTCCTTCAACCATCCTCTTGACTATTCCTCTGTGGAATAAAGCTTTGCCATTCGGGATCATTAATAATAGCCTCTCGATGATGCGAGATCTTACTTCCAGTCCGAAAGCTGCGACGATACTCCTCAATGGAATCACCCCTCTCCCGGCGCGCTATAGCTCTGTTCAGGGCGTGAGAAAATAGTTCCGATGTAGGTTTTCTCCCCCCAAGATCGCAGAGTTCCTCCACCAGGGCCGGCGGATCGTTGTTCTTCAGACGGTGTATATAATGAATCAATGCCATAGGTGGCATGGCGCGAGGACTCAGACTGCCTTCAACCGGGATGAAAAAATGGTGGTTGTATTTCATGTGATCTAGATTTTGGTCGAATGATTGGCAAATTTGAATGCAGAAAAGACATCTTTCTGGACAAAACTTTGTCGGATCATCAGGGCTTTCTAAGGCACGCTCTTCCTCGTCAGAGTTTGAGATAGATGTATTGGCTCTGGCTCTGGCTCTCTTAACTCGCTTGTCTTTTCGTTCGGATTGAGCTTCGTGGTTTTCGGAGACAGATGACTTCCTTTTCCTTTCAGATTGAGCGTTATCACTCTCGGGAGTAGACGAAGCAGAGCTGCTAGGGCCAGGCGGGTTGCTAGAAGTTATATTGGTCGAAGAGGAGCCCGGTGCATAGGAGTACTGATTTTCTTTTCCGATTCTCTTGAAGAAGTCTTCCCATCCTTTGCGAGCAACTTCCATCTCAGCTCTATCCTCCCGGGATATACCATAGTTATGCGAAGACATTATGTTTGAGTGGGTTGACAAGAGGTCGCCCTTTGAAATGGTAATAATATTCGTTCAAGAGCAAGAATGAGATAGTAAGCAGTGTCCTTTATTTATATGACCCTATATAAACTTTTTTGCACGCGGTAGAGTATTGTTCGGATTTTGTGAAGAAAGGGAAAGTATAACTCTGTCAGAGAGAATATTGTTTCATTGCCCCTAACTATAATCTTATTTTCTCAAAACTTTCAGAATCTCTGTTGCAAGCTCTGCGTTCTTAGTGAACAAATCCAACTCATGCTCCGGATATCCTGACTGGATAGCAATCACGGCGTTTAAGCCGGGTACTATATAAATAGCCTGGCCGTACATGCCAATGGCCGCGAAAGCACGGTCATCGCCCATTTGATACTCCTTGCCACCTCTACCAGTCGTCCACCAGCCGCTTTCGTAACCAAGATTGGATACAAAGTTATCTGGATGAGAGGCTCTAGGTCCAACGCTGAATTTGGCGTTTGATATATCCTTAAACCAACCCGGAGGTACATTCGGTCCTTTCCCTTCTTCTTTGATCCCATCTAGGATAAAGCAGCCAAGGCGGGCCATGTCGACTAAAGTGGCAGATAGACCGCCGTGGCCATCGACGTGACCTGCTGCAGTGGTCCTTATATACCCGTCGTACTGCATACCCGCAGGTTCCCATATCGTGCGCGAGATATATTCGTCAAGGGGCTCTTTAGTAGCACGAGATATAGCTGTTGACAGCACATAGTAGTTTGGATTGTAGTAGTGAAACTCCTCCCAAGGCTCAGCTACCTTCCTCGCGGTTCTCAGCCAATTGAGAACGGCTTCAGGGTCGGTCTGGGGATAGAGCTCCGTTGCATACATAGGGTTTGGTACATCGGCGGGTCTTTCATCTTCAGACTGTTCAACGACTCCTGAGGACATGCATGATAGTGCAAGGAGTGGGACATCAGCCCAGGCAGTGCCCTTCAACTCTTGGACATGAAGAGACACAGGATCATGGACGGATAATCTCCCTTCCTGCTGAGCAATGGCCAACGCTGTAGAGACAACAGACTTAGTACAAGACTGTACATCATTCCTAGAACCCTTTGAATTTCCATGTCGATACTCTTCAAGACGAATAGCATCGTCTTGCACGACGACGCAGCCTGTTAAACCATATCGGCGCATAAACTTGTCAAGGTCGATATCAGAGTTTTCTTTGAGGGCAGCAGGGATGTTCAGTGAGTCATCTCGTGTGAAGCGTCTGAGATAAGAGCCATGTCTGATTTGGGTTGTGCGGTTTTGGAAGGTTTCTTCACGGAGACGGTAGAGAAGAGGGGTGTAGGCTGGGTCGGCTGAGTGAATTGAGGACAGGCTGAAACTGCCTATCTGATCACTGAAATGTGGTAGGTCCCCCATTTTGGCGATGTTTTGCTTGGAGGAACTTGACATGGAAGTGAGGATATTCAGATTTTAAACTAATTCGGAGGTTAGCATCCGAGTGTTAGTGTTAGCAGCGGAGATAGAAGCCGGTGATTGATCACAGACTCATCTGCCTCCAATCAAGTTGTTTGGTGGTGCCCACCCGAACTTTGAGACTACGGCGATGCTGGCCGAAGCCAACCGGCTGTTGTCCTCCGAGCAGCAATATCAAGGAAGCACGATGATTATGCATGGAAATTTATTTTATACGAAATTATATTCGTACGAAGCTGTCTCAATTTTAAGAAAGGATGTTCTTTAAGGAAACACCAGAGTATAATGGGTATATTCCTGGAGAGAACTGCAGCATTTGAGGGCCTTGCTGACCAGAAGCCTTTCCGACATCAACTCATGATATCAATATTTCAGGAACAACATTTATATGATTTTTCTAACTAGGGAACAGCCTGTGCAAATGATGTGTTAATATCGGCCGCGGTATCAAAAGTAGGTCCGGAAAGATAGGTAACGATTACATATATGCCGAGGTTGGGGTAGCTCGTCGATCACTTCACTTGCTTTCTCTCACAACAATCACTGTCTTCTACTCCCATTCCGAAACTCAGCATGCTCGAAGTTCACTGTTCTGGGACGCCATACGAGGTATGCTTGTCATACAGTATCAGAACGAATACTAATAACATAAATAGATCGGTCATCAGCATGGCGACACAGCCAAAGATAAGGTATTAGGTTCTCTTTCTTTCTACAAAGATCTATTCCAAGAAACATGTTCAATGGACTGGGAAGCCGTTCGCCAAGAAGCCAAGAAATATATCGAACCTCTCCAGAATCTATCACCAAGCCATGTCGAGGAAATGAAAGGGATAGCCGAAGGTGCGGGTGTTGATCTCGTGGACATCATAGCCCTCAACGTCCGAACAGAGATCACTTTCAGTCTTTTCACAAGTGTTCCTGCTCTTCCAATTCAGACAGATGGGTGCACGAGTGCTGCGTACCGCCAACCAAACGGCGATGTGCTTTTGGCACAGAATTGGGACTGGCAGCCTCGACAAGCGCCGAATCTGTTCATTTGCCATATCTCCCAGACTGGAACAGATATACCCGATATTTCGATGGTTACAGAAGCAGGTGTGATTGGCAAGATTGGTATCAACTCTGCAGGAGTTGGAACATTGTTGAACGCTATTCGAGCTCGAGGCGTCGATGAGACAAGACTTCCTATTCACATCGCACTCAGAACTGCTCTTGAATCCAAATCAGCGCGAGAAGCGGCAGACAAGCTATACAGGACAGGAACAGCCGGGAGCGGCCATATTCTCGTCTCCGATCCACACGAAGCTATAGGTCTGGAGTGCACGAGCATAGGTATCAAAGAGATCAACTTCGATACCAACGAAACTCTAGTTCATACCAACCACTTACTCCTCGATCATCCTGGTGTTGATGAGCCAGGCTGGCTACCCGATTCTAAAGGTCGACTGGCCCGCATTTCTGAACTTCTTAGAGAGAAGATTGCCTCTACGGGCGTCGATCATAAGTCTTTCTTTGAGCTGTTCAAGGACGAGCAGGGGTACCCGGCGTCAATCAATCGAGATATGACCACTCATGGAGACGGAACAACGACTTTGTTTAATATTAACATGGATTTAGCCAAGAGGAGGGCCATTGTACATTTGGGAAGGCCAACCGACTGGACCGAAAGGATAGAACTGTCGCCTTGAAACACTCTCAGTAGTAGGTATCGGAATGAGTCACATGTTGACTGTATGACAAACCTGTGGAATGAACCTCTGATTATGAACGTTCCCCTTCGACTGCCTCCTTGTTGAAGCCCCGGCTCATGCCAACTGGGAACGCACAGTGAGCTTAAACTCCAACGATATTTCCCACCGCGTAGGAAATGAATGAAATAAAGCAATTTCCTTCTACAGATCAATTGATAGAAAGAAATGAAAAGGCAAAAACATGCTGTAAACGCATTTATGTCGCTATCACGTTGAAAGTTTTCCAACTTGTTAAAGATACCGGGTAAGCATTTTGGACATGTCTCACGGACAGTCATTAATCCGCCCCGCGAGATCTGGCCTTATCATGTATCCCTCCCTATAGAAATCATGATGAAAGCTGTCGCTGCACGTCACTCGACGATTACAGTCTTCACACAACAAAATCCGTCATTATGGTAAGCTTGAAAAAGCGGCTACGCACCCAAATCTCCCACTGACCCACAATGTAGAATATCGCATACAACTCCGCCTTGCGGCAAAGCAAGTCTCTCAGCGCAGAGCTCCAAAACCTCAACAGCAAAGCCCAAGCTTCCCCGTCCGAGATCGGCAACGTGTCAGCCTCAATCGCCTCCTTCACCAAGACCCTCGACGAATACCAGAGTCTCGCCCGCCAGGAGATTGTGCCCAAGAAGCAGGAAGAAGCTTTCGCGCGAGTGAAGAGGTTTCGGGAGAACCTTTCGGATTATCGTGGGCAGCTTGATGCGCTGAAGAAGGCGAGGGAGGATGCTCAGCACCAAGCCAATCGAACAGAACTTCTCGGACGAAGACCGTACAATGCTACACCCGAGAATCCTTATGCGAACGCTACGACGACCAACACGCACTCGCAATTCCAGCCTCGACACCCCCCTCAGAACAACGGACCGTTGACGACTGGCTCGCCGGATGAGATGCGCGAGGCGCACGCTTTTAGGGAGCAGAACTTTTTTTCGAACACAAACCAAGCGCTGGACGATTACATTGCGCGCGGACAAGCTGTCCTAGGTGACCTGGGCCAGCAGCGCGAAATGCTAAAGAGCACACAGAAGAGACTCTACAGCGTGGCCAACACCCTGGGTGTCAGCGGCGATACGATTCGAATGGTGGAGCGACGGGCTAAAGAGGATAAATGGATCTTTGCGGCGGGTGTGGTAATATTCTTCTTGTTCTGCTGGCTGGTGCTTCATTTCTTGCGATAGAGCAAACCTGGGTTATCAGAGGTATAAAAAATGCTACAAACACGTATGCACGGAGGAAGGAGGCATCAGCGCGGCGCTCAGGAGTTGTTTTTTGTTATGTCTCGTCTTTGTTCTTGGCTTGTATAAATAACCACCATCTCAAGCGTGCTTGGCAAGCATGATTCTCTATGTTTGTGCACTGGATACGTTACTCGTCATCGCCGTCGCCTTCTCTGAGTGCTACTGTGAAAAGAACATCCTTATCTGTTGTCACTGTAACGACCTGAGAATCGGGCAGGATGTGATTGCTAGTGCTCAACTTGCCGCCAATCTCGGTATGCCAATCCTCGACATCCCACTCGAAGCCCTTCGTTGTAATGTTGGCGGCCTCCTTGAGAGGAATGATACCAACGTGCTTCCCAAAAGCGTCCTCTTCACCGTCCTCGCGAACCTGAATCTGATGTGTACCGGGCTTGAGCAAGAAAGTCAGACTGGAGCCGGACAGGAGGAAGACGCGACCGCTTGCGTATTCAGGATCGGTTTGGAAGAGGTACAGGTGGTGGAGCTGGGAGAGACCTTGGTCCACGCGACCGCCGATACCACCAAGCGCAACAATGTCAATTCCGTCAGGGTGTTCGTTGCGGATCCAGTTGACTGCTTTGGCGAAATCGGTCGAGTCTTGATCAGCGTCGCGAATGATCTGCGCAGGGGAAGGTTGCGACGAGTAGAAATCGCGGACCGTTGGAGTCAAGGAATCGAGGTCGCCAATGATAAGCTGAAGGTTAGACTATGCCAAAAGTTAATAAGAGCGTTCCATAGCAGCGCAAATTTACTTTTCTTTCGCAACGGGCAACGTACGTATTTTCCATGGAAGGATGATAGCTTGTGCAGTCTGTTGGCACCTCCATCTGCAGCAACTCTCACAGAAGCTGCGACCTTTAGTACCAGACACAAGAATACGCTCCCAAAAGCTACGTACAGTTCTTCCAGAGCTTGCGCAGATTGACGCCGTTCTTCAAAGGCTGGTTAAGAATGAGAAGGGCGAAATCCTGGCCTATGTTATAGTCCTGCAGCAACTTTGCCGGTCGCCATTCGAAGGTCTTTGACGCCATGATTCGAGGGGTAAATAGGTCGGTAAATCACAACTTGCGACGTGAAGATGACCAGAAAATGAAGAGTGTAAGATCAGAAAGAAATAGCGCCCCTCCCTAGAGCGAGATTGCAATATTGTTCCTCTGAGAATAACGAGACAATGTTTCGTTTCGCTAGTCCCCTAGCTTGGATGACTTTCCCCTCGTTTCCTGTGCGACCTTATTGTCTCGACTCGCCTTGAACCAAACTCGTCTAGCGAAACAAGCTTTGGCCCCACGAATCAAGCCACCAACAAGTACAAAAACTCAAAAAAGCTAAGGCGTTTGTTCAATCGTTCCTCTAAAATGGTTTAGAGGGCGCTCCGGAATGCATGCGCATTATCAGACGATGGTGGGGGAACGTCATGATCCGATAAGGCTTATCGATAAGTGACTGCCGGCACTGCGGGCGGTTAAATCACGGTTACGCTTTTTTCACGCAATGGACTGAACCGGGATCCAGGTCTATTTCCAAGCATCATATAGTCGTCAAACGATGCTCCACTGCTGACCAATTCTTCTTGTATCTCTTTCTTTTTCGCGCCTCGAATTGATGATTCCCTTTGTTTAATTATCCCATTAGACTCTTCGACACAATGTACCGAAACACCATGCGATCGGCCACGAGGCCTGTAATTGCCAGCTTGCGATCAAGCACCCTCCGCGCCGCTCCTCGTCGATTCGCTTCCACAGCTCCCGCCGACAAGCCCCGAACACTTAAGGGATCTTTGGCACGACTTGGTCTGGCCTTCGGTGCTGTTTACTACTATAACACAAGCCCAATCTTTGCTGATGAGGCTCTCTGTACGTCTCAATTGATCGAGAGAAACAGGAAGCTTGCGACTAACAGCTGATAGCAAAAACGGTTCCCGCTCCGGCTGCTTTCTCCGATGACGATCTTCCTACTGTCGACTCAATTGTAGAGGAGAAGCGCAAACAGATCAAGGCTAAAAGTGAGAAGTCTGCCCAGACACCAGGGCCTCAACAATCGAACAGCCAAGCTGCTGCCACCGATGGATCGCCTGCAGCTTTAGAAGAGGAGGCCGACCAACAGGGCGCTTTTAACCCCGAGACTGGCGAGATTAACTGGGACTGCCCTTGCTTGGGTGGTATGGCCCACGGCCCTTGCGGAGAGGAGTTCAAGACTGCTTTCAGCTGCTTCGTGTTCTCCGAGGAGGAGCCTAAGGGCATGGATTGCATCGAGAAGTTCCAGTACGTCATACTTCATGATAAATCCTACTTACAGTTGCTAACGTATCTATAGGGGAATGCAAGAGTGCTTCAAGAAGTACCCCGAGATCTACGGTGCCGAGCTCGCTGATGACGAGGAGGGCGCCCCTACTCCCGACTTTGGCGACGAGCAGCCCTCCGGAGCCCCCACGACTGCCGAGTTCAAGTCTGATGGTGCCCCCGCCCGTGAATACGGCGAGAAGGCCGCTGGCGATACCACAAAGGACTCCAAGAAGGCTCCCGAGCCCAAGACAACATCCAAGAACACTTCCAGCTCCAGCAAGCCTACAAAGAAGTCCACCGGCGGTGCCCCTACAACTGCTGAATTCAAGTCTGATGGTGCTCCCGCTCGCGAATTCGGCGAGAAGGCTGCTGCCGATACCACCGGCGCCTCCCACTTCAATAAGCTCTCCGAAGATACTTCCGCCGCTTCCGAGCCCGACCAACAGGCCCCTCCCCGATACACCTCTAGCGAAGCCGAGAGCCAATCCATCGCTTCCGGATCCCGAATGGTCCAGGATGTCGCTACCCCGATAGAAGAGCCTGTGAACCAGAAGTTTTGGCAGGATATGCACGAGACCAGGGTTCCCAAGAAGGATGTTGCCGTTGAGCCCGTGCAGGCTCACGATGCTACTGCTGCCAACGAGGAGATTAAGGTTATTGAGAAGCAGAAGAAGGCTGAGAAGAAGCAGTAAAGAAACGGTGTAAAATATTGGCGCGTTGAAGGGGAAAATGTACTTTTTGTAAAATATTGGATCTTGGCATGGGCAGGGTGCTCATATCTGTACCAACGCTGTATGATGAGAGGAACAGAAGCCATGAAAATTAATTAGACACGATCACATCTCAATTTCTTGTCACGGGTGAAGGTCATTGGTGATATCACATGTCAGGTCAGAGGGAAGTGGGTTAAACTTGGTATCGTGCCTGCGCTTGTATTGAGATGGGTAAAACTGGTATCAGCCAGAGTAGAGACTATAAACAAAGTAAAAAGCAATGCAGTGCAACAAAACATAAAAAAAAAACTGCCATCTCAGACATTCGTCATCAAGAATTCCAGCAACGATATCTTTTCCTCGTTAACGTCTTCAGTTGTTTCACGCTGCACTTGGCGTCCACGGCTAGAATCATCTTTCTAAGAACCACCCTTCTTGCCCTTGTACAGGTATCGACCGACAGCGCCCTCGGCGGCAGTAACGCTAGCGAGGATACCGGCACCGAGACTGACAGCCTTCCAGTCGAGCTTGCCCTTCTCGTACAGGCCCCAACCCTTGTAGCCGAGGTATGCACTAAGACCGACGACGGTAGCGAAGTTGGCAATAACAAGACCAGTGGCGTTGCCGTCGGACAGCTTGGAGAATTGTTGGATGAGCCAGTTGTCGGTCTGCTTGGCCTTTGCGGTGGCGGATTCACGCTTTCGCTTCTCCTCCTTGGCCTCCTCCTCGCGCTCTAGGCGGGCAGCTTGGGTCTCGGTCTGAACTTCCTGCTCGAGGAAGTCGGCGGGGACAGTGTGCACGCTAGGCATGTCGACGTCGACCAGAGAGGCGGTGGAGGCAGACTCGTCAGAGATGATTTGGGGAGGTTGAGGGGCAGCAGCCTTGGAGGGGTTAGTATTGACAACTGTGAGTATAGCAACTGAGTTGCTTTCAACTTACATCCTCGGGGCTCTGCTTGGGGCCCTTGGCAGCAATATCGGCGTAAGACACTTGAGTCAAAGTCAGTGATCTGATGTTGGGCACAAATACGTGGGAGTGACGTGTATACTCACTGATGATGGAGGCGGGGTAATGTAACGGAGGGGAATTGAGAGTAGATTCGAGTGGTTGAGGATGTAATATCCTAAAGAATTGCTGGAAGAGAAGCGAGTTGTAGAGTCTGAAGCCAAGAGTATCGTGAGAGAAAAAAGATGGAGGAGAAAGAAAGATGGAATGGGCTCTTCATGTGACGCAGATCATGAAATGGTGTGCGTTGGCGACGCTTCCGCAATTCGCCGATGACGTATGCGGCTCGAGATCCACACTGGAGCTTGAGAGAGGGACAGAGGGACGCTCCTCCAAGGATAAAGCAGGATTTTGTCTGGTTCGGGAGAAATTGGAGCCAGGAACAGGATATGGGGGAGCCAATCACGGAGCTCAATGCTGATGATCAAGTTTTGGATGATCAATGATCACCTTGATTAATTACATGCCTAGACCTGGATAGATTACATGCTTATGAGCTACAGCAAGGTACCAAGATGGGCGGGCATCTGCGATGTATCTACCATCCCTTCCATGGAATCCATGTATCTCTCACAATACCCTCCTCATCCACTACATAGTACACGTGAAATGCAGCAGCCGCGATACAGGAATGATTGCACCAAATTTCCACTTTCTGACCAACCTTAAATTCCTCGTCTACCTTTCGTCCCTCGCTTGTGCCTAGGATCCCATGTTCCTGGGATAATCGCACGACACCCCACGCCGGGCAGCCCACCACTCGGCCGAATCCGCTAAAGGCACTGGCCTCGCGCGACAACGCAATAACACCAGCATTAACAAGCGCTTCGTTCCTTTCCGGATAAACGCTGCATACTTCGGCTGCGACGGTCACAGCTTGTTGAGATTCGGTCACGAGACCGGTTGAGACTTGCTGGAGGTCGTTGCAGGGAAAATTGCCTGCGTGAAGCTCGAAGTGAAGGTTTTCGGGCATTGAGGCCTTGAGGCTTTCTACGACGTGCGCTGTGGGTGTACTGCCAACAGAGATGACGAGTTGACGCGAGGATGGGAGAAGCTTGGCGGCCGAGAGGACGCTTGATACTTCGACATTGAGAGTTTCTTCTGCTTCTTGGCGGGAGCGGCCGCCGTAGGAGTGGCCTGCGTGACAGTAGAATCCGTAGATATTGACAGCAGGAGACTTTTCTGCGCGCTCGACTAGTCGGTTCAGAGAGTCGCTCTTTAAATCAACACCTGCTCGGTGGGAGCCGACGTCTAGCTTGATGAAGATGTCCCATGGTTGTTTGCTTGAAGATGACTCTTCGAGGAAAGAGACCTGTTGCTCATTGTCCGCCATGAGCTGGATGCGTAGTGACTTTCGGAGCTCAATCAATCTGGGCAGAACTCCTGGATAAACTGGGATGCCGTACAGACACTAAATGTCTCAGTATTTTGGTCTTCAATATTTCGGGAACGGTCTCACCTCTTCTACAAGACCCTCCTCTACCAAAGGTAAGGCACCCTTAATCTCAGGGATGGTAGAAGCAATCATGCCCTTGTATTTGCCCCCAGCAAGCATCAACCTCGTAACCTCAAGGGTCTACCAAAGTAAGCCAATTGAATCATCCCACTCGTAGATCATGTATATAACATACCTTTAGCGTCTTGACATGAGGCCTAAAGCCAATGCCAAGCTTCTCTACATCGTGATGTAACGCATCAATATTCTTCTTGAGCACCGGCAAATTCACCACCAACGATGGCGTAGGGAGTTCGGAAATGGACTTTCCGATGAAAGACTTGTGGTTCTCGAGTGAATAGTCCATGTTGGATTATCCTCTTGGCTTGATTCTGGTGTACGATGAAAGTGCTCAACGTGGGGCAACGCGGGGAGGTGTCGAGTGTTACTGGGGGTGAGGCTTCTTGTCAGAGGCTTTATAGATGAGCGTCTAGTGAAACAATCGTGTTATGAGTGATTTCTCAATGTTTATCAGCTCACGATGAAATGGAGCTTGAGGATCCGTAATGAGGCAATTGCAAGTTGCCCGCGGCGGATCTAATTGTAGTGCCGATCTTTCCCCGCGGGCAACGCTTCCTACCTAGGCATTCCACACTAATTATTTGCTGTTGGATAGCAGTATCACGAGTTCGACTTTAGAATAATGTGTATGAGAATAGAATTAACTCTCTGTTTCTTAGCCAAGCTATACCAAGTCTCCTATGCTTTTGTCGAAATGCATACCAAGTGTAGGTAATAAGCAGCAAGGTGTAATAGGCATAGCTAGTATCACGAAGACCGTCTAAACGAGCTGTCCCAACGAGAAACCATACGAGTAATCCAATTGGACTTGGGCTGTTGCCATTATACAGCCCTTCATGGACCGTAAGCTCTATAGCCATTTTTCATTGTGGCATGAAGCGAATCCGCCCTGCCAAAACTATCGCTCTGGTATTGTAAATAATATTCCGACATATTGGCCCCTCAAAATGGCTCACCACCACGCACGTCTAGTCCACTGGTCCCAGCATATATAGAGACCCAAATCCCCAACCACATCACCAAGAACAGATACTCTAACGCTTCTGTATGCCATGACGACTCTCCAATACGACTCTGAATTCGCCGAGGCATTGGCCTTGATGAAATCCGGCCGCCCCTCAATCCCTCCCCAAACAGTCCTCGACATCCGTCGTAACAACCACGCGTTCTTTACTAAAGTCTTTCCCAAAGCGCCCTCATCGGATATTATCGACCAGACAGACTACACCATTGAAAGCTATGACGGTGCCAAAATCCTGCTGCGCCGTTATGCAAAGCCAGGTGTTAAAGAACCCCAACCAGCGATTCTAGTAATCCACGGAGGCGGATTTGTCTCGGGCACCGTCGAAATTTGCGGCGGTTTAGATGCAGAGACCGCAATTACGACAAGAAGAACTGTGTTTGCGGTGGATTATCGTCTTGCGCCTGAGCATCCTTTTCCTGCCGCCGTGGAGGATAGCTTTGCTGCCTTGATGTTCATCTCGGAGAATGCAGTAGAGCTGAACATCGATCCCAAGCGCATTTGTGTAAAAGGAGAAAGTGCAGGCGGTGGTATAGCCGTAGGAACCGTCCTCATGGCGAGAGACAGAGCGCTGAGGCCCCCAGTGGCAAAGCTGATCGCTATAACTCCTGAACTGGACGATAGAACAAGCCATCCAGCAGATACCGAGTTTCTCAAATTCACCACATGGACTCCTCATCATAACAAGCTTGCCTGGAAAGCATATGTAGGAGAAGAAAAAGCTGGAAGGCTGGAAGCAGATGTCTCACCTTATGCAGCGCCAGCGAGAGCAGAAAGCTACAGAGGGCTACCGTCTACATACGTCGATGTCGGCACGCTGGACTTGTTTCGAGATGAGGATCTGGAATTTGTGAAGAGGTTGATGGAAGATAACGTAGAGGTGGAGTTTCATCTCTGGCCTGGTGTACCGCATGTATTCGAGTTTCTAGGACAAGGAACGAGATGGCATCTGCGAGCTAGAGAAGCGCGGAATGATGCACTGTTGAGATTCTAGCTAGACACTCGGTGGCTGATAGCATAAGAGACTAAATAGCTTGGTCACCTTATGACAGCTTAGATTAGGAGTTAGAATATTTTATCTTAGTGATCTAAGCCTGAGAGGACAGTTCTTCCATTACTCATCTAACAGACTACACGATTATTTAGATGGAATGGTCTTGGCGGTAGATTAGGAAGGTATTATTAATACTTCCCAAGGAAACCTACAAGAAGCTCGACTATCTTCTCAGGCTGATCCTCAGGTGAAAAATGCCCGGCATCATCCAGAACCGTGAGCTTCGATCCCGGAATAGCATCATGTAACTTATGCGCCCAATCAACTACCTGCCAAGCATCATCCTTCCCCCAGATCAACTGCACAGGTAGCTTCTCCAGCTCTCCTAGTCGTGGCGCGACTTCCATTGTATGCTTCGGATCATAGTGTCTAACCTGATGCTCAAAGAGGCTCGGCTGACCGATGGGACCAGATATGTAGTCGAGATAGGTATCGAGACTCGACTGCTCAAATTTGGCTTGGTCCTTGACGGCGGAAAGTAGCCACTCTCTGAAGTGAGCTCTGTGATCGTCACTGTTCGTTTTTATGAGCGATTCAAGACCGTTTTGCATTTGTTGTTTTGTTCGTTTGGAGGGATAGCTGTCGAAGCTGACGACGTCGATGAGAGTGAGAGATAGGACTCTTTCGGGCGAGAAGACAGCAAAGCGCTGTGCGACACCACCCCCAATATCATGTGCGACGACGTGAGTCTTATCAAGACCCCAGAGCTTCAAAAAGACCCTCCAAGACTGAGACCTGGCCTGTCATGGAAGTATCGATGTCGGGATTCCATGGACGCTCAGAGAGACCAAAGCCGAGAAGATCAAAGACATGGACTTTGTACCCAGCATCAACAAGTTTGGGGGCTATGTTACGCCAGATGAGAGACGAAGATGGTGTGCCGTGAAGAAGTACAACGGACTTGCCAGTGCCATAGACACCGTAAGCTACACGGCTTCCATTGATGAGGGCATTTTCTGTGGCGATTGGTTCGATCATGATTGATTGTTTGTAATTAATATGCTCTGGTTAATACCGGAGAGGACTTGATGGCTTGATATACCCGTGGATTAATAATGCTCATAATGTCGTCCGAAGGGCGTATATGCTTTGACGATAGCGATGAAAGAAAGATGACGCAGTTCCACGGAGAGCCAAGAAGCTAAAAGATCATTGAAAGACAATAACGCATTCATGGCACAGAATTGAGAAGTTCATGGGTCACAGTCATCCATCTTCCTCTCAAGGAACCGCACCTTGACACCTGTCATCATAGACAGAAAATACGACCGACCCTCATCGTCAGGCATATCCGTTTCAATCCTGAACTCTTTCACCAAGGCCGGAACGACTTTATAAACCACCAGTTCTGCGAGATGTCGTCCAGGACAACTTCTCGCACCGCCGCCCCAGGCTAGACTTGTACGCTCCATGCTGCGGTCTGCGTTTAACCAGCGCGCTGGCCTGAACTGGTCGCTATCAGGGCCGAAAATATCTGGGTTTCGATGCAATGCTACGGGATTGCAGCCAACTGTTGTGTTGGGCGGGAAGTATTGGCCGTGAAGATGAAGGCCGCTGGGAGGAACTTTGCGAGGTAAGGACATGCTGAGCACGGGGTAGAGCCGTTTTGTTTCTTTGATGAGAGACTGTATTTCTGGCAGGCGTATCGCAGTAGAATAGGCGGTTGGGTCATTCGTTTCTAGAACCTCGCGAGAAACATGTGTTTGTACATCCTCGTTTGAACCAAGAAGAGCCATTATAGACGTCAATGTCGAAGCCATTGTCTCATGCCCAGCACCAAAGTTGGTGATGGCCATTTTGCGAAGATAAGGGACTGTGAAGTCAGGCTTCGATTTGTTCAGCTGTATTAAGTCTGTCAAAAGATCTTGACGGTCATCCTTATAGTGCTTGGCACGTGTAGCTGTATTGACACGCCGTGAAACTCTCTTTCCAACATCCTATTGAACCATCAGTATCCAGTAAAGTGCTCCTCATTGAGGCCATCTTACAGGGAAGAAAGGTCTAAAGTCTTTAGGAGGCTGAAAGTTAACACCCCAGATAGTACTGAAAAGCCTCCCAATGGACTTGTTCAAAAATTCCAGTTTCGCAACTAGAGGAAACAGTCCAAAGACACTCTTTCGTCTCCAGCCATGGTAAGCATGTGTTCCCGAACCATTGTCGGTACCACTCTTTAACATGCCCGGTGACCATGATAGAACGATTGCGCTGAGACACTCGACGGCGATAATGTGCATCCACTCATTTAGTTCCACCTGGGCGCCCTTCAGGCTCTTCAGTTTGGCGATTGCGCGTGTGAGAACTTCATCGATAACAGGTTCATATTGGATGAGATTGGATGTTTGGTATACCGGACCTATCAGACGACGTTGCATGCGATAGCGTCGTATGTCTCTTTCTGAGAGAAGATCGAGTGTGTCTGGAAATTCTGGGTTGAGATGGTAGTCGATGTGTGGTTTGCTTAGAGCGGTTGCCACTACTCGTATTAGCCCTCAAATTCCATCAAGCAATATGTACTCAATCATACAGTAGAAGTCTGACTTTTCATAACCGCTACCACTACCTATCGAACATATCAGTATAAGTTCCCCTTACTCGGATGTCATACACACTATAAATAGCATGAAAAGCCTCCTGCGTATCAAACCAAACTTCATTCGGCCCAACCCTTACAACAGGTCCATACCGCCGATGCAGAGTCTTTCCCAGATGTGCCATTCGACCATTTCTAGCATTGCAAGCGTGCCAGCAGCTCGAGATAGCAGCGATTTTGGGACCAGGTACTTGCGCCAGGGGATGGAAGTATAGCCTGTACACGACGATGGAGGCCACTAGCACCAAGAATGAGAAAATAATTCTAGTGAAGAGCTGGAATGAGAGATTGGCTAGAGTGGTTATCCAGGAGTAAAAAAGAGTGAGAGACATGATGATAGCTTATGAAGCATCACAGCGGGTGTTTGGAGAGTAGTGGTGCTGTATGAGTAAGGACGAATTGTGTGAAAAAAGTTGTGAATTGGATCGAAGTCGAGATTTATCCCCCACATTCACTCATACCAATTTCAGCAACCACTTACAACAACCAAAATGGATGATCGATTATACTCATTTATCTATTCGTGTATCTAGCTCATCAACTACAATCTAGTATTGAAATCACTTTTTCGGTATGTCATTCTGTCATAAATCTCGTCCAAGTCTTCCTTCTTCCTGGGTATCTCCAATCATGGATGCTTCTAGCGCCATCAGTTAAGTTACAGCGCTTGCTTCGCCTTCTCTTTACGCTCCCTCTTAACTCTCAACTCCTCCCTCCATTTCACACCCCGAACCATCAAGGCGATCAATATCGGACACCCAAGAACATATAACCCACCAACAAGGGTAAAAGCCCAGCCAATACCCATAGCGTCAATCATGGGTATGATCGCTGCACTGGCCCCAGCACCCACCAGACATCGCGTCAAGTTATTAGCTGCACTCGCAGTCCCAGGTTTACCAGGATGGATGTCTATCAGCAAAGAATTGGTCGTGTTATTGAAGCCGACAATGCCCACGCCCATGAGGCCGCTTAGTACGCATGGTACAGCGACATGTGTCTGCGCGTGGACGGCCCAGCCCCAGCTAATCACCATAGCCGCTGCGACCATGAGAAGAGGAAACCCAATCTCAAGACGGGCGCGCTCTATGGGAAAAGTGGAAAGATCTTGCTGCTTGCTTCTTTCGTATGGAATCCCGAGTTTATCACAGTGGCGTTTGTAGTTGCGGTTCGTGAAAGTCCCTACAATGAAAGCTGCGATGACGGATCCAGCTGCCATGGGAAGGAACATCAGTCCGTTCTCGACTTCATTGAAGCCGTAAATCTCTGCGAATAGGGTGGGCATGGCGGTTGCGACGCAGTAGAAGCCTGCAAAGCAGATGCTGCTGAAGGCAAGAAGAAGGCCTGTTTCCTTCTCGAAAAGCATGAGGATTGACTCCAGGACGTTGGGCGGTTTGAACTTGAACTTGTTGGTCGTCGAAGCCGTCGAGACCTGTCGAGTCAGGCCGGCCTTGTCTCTTTTGCGTCGCAATTTGAGAATCTGCCATATCGAACGGTACATGACAGGCGGTCTGATAGAACCGTCCCCAACGATATGGCGACATGTCTCGGGGTAAAACATGACGATGAGAAAGAGACCAACACCAGCAAAGATGGCCAGGAACCAGAAGATAGATCTCCATCCCAGGAACTCTGCCAACAAACCACCAATGACCGGTCCCAAGGCAGGACCGAGTACACTGGGCACAGCTGTCAGACCGATATACTGTCCTCTCTCAGCAGAAGTGACCACATCTGCCACGACCGCGAAGCACAGCGCAACAGTGCTAGCCGAACCTGCAGATTGCAAGCATCGAAGACCAAGTAAAGCGCCATAGCTAGGTGCAAGTGCAAGACCGATATTCGCAGCGATGTAGATAGTAAAGCATACCATATACGCAGGTCTTCTGCCACCGCTATCCGCCAGCGATCCAACAAACATGGGTGTGATCCCTTGAAAGATCATGTAAGTCGTGACAGTAAGATTGATCTGCGATGTGGTAACATTTAGATCTTTGGCTATGGCTGGCAAGGCAGGGAAGTAGATTTGGGCTGTCATTGGCGAGAACAAAGCCGTCGTGGCAGCAGCTAGAACGATAAGCCGTTTCTGCCATGTCGTGAAGCTCGAGTAAGGTACATCTTGTTGCTCTTCTTCAGTTTCCGAATCGGGATGTTTTTCAGAATTTTGGTGTTCTGGTAGTGTGTGTATACTTTCGATATCATCTTTATGGTGTTGATCTGGAGTGGTGGCGCCCATATTTACTGTCTTTTTGGAATGCCGATGAAATGGACAATGGCATTTCTTGGCAAAAGTCGATGAGATCAAAGACCAATAAATAAATGCATCCTGCAGGTCACTTGTTGCCCGTTAACTCGCTAGGAATACTTTTCACGGTCATAAGTGGGCTCACACGCATCTTTCGGCACCGAGTCGGCCAAATGGCTTATACGCGTATGAAGACAGGCATTCCTATTGTAACCGATGCTTTAGGATTGGTTGTTCGGGTCGGGATTGACTTGGCTTATATCCGGTGTAAGAGATCGGTGCCGTTGGGTTGACGCATGCATCATTGCATCGGTGGATGCTAAGCTGTCCTCTAAGGTTTAGGGCAACGAAAATACAGTGCACAATATCGAGTTTAGAATAGTATGGATTGTTCATGTTATTTGGTCTCCTGTGGTCTCAACGGTCAAGTTCTCCGGTGTCCTTGACACATTATGTGCCCGGCACCGACGGCGGGATGACTCAATTCGTTACGCAAACTCGTCTGCGGAGAGTCATTGAGGAACGGAGTAAGAAGGACATCCTCTGGCTTTCCTTCTTAAGACAAGGTGCTCACGACCGATATCGGTTGCAAGACCTAGCTATTCTTCCAATAAGGTCGATGAAAATGGCGACTGGCTAGCAAAGGATTTGTGGGGTGTCTGTTGAATTGAAGCTATCACCAAGGAAGAAGCAGAACAGCGTGGTTAGGTACCCATTTTCTGGCAGAGAGACTGGATCCTATCTGGTCATTGTATTATAGCAAGAGGCCATAATACTTCGCTAAGGCTGCCTAAGAGAGATCGAGTTGTCCCGCTTGAGGGAAGCCGGTTATGGGCCGCTCGAAGCGTGGTTGTAAAGTTCATCGACAGGGATCAGAAAATCATGCTATAGGGCAGTTAAGATTACATGATGTTGAGTTTGTTGAGACCTAAGTTCAAGAGTCAAGAGTCAAGTCACGAACGTTCCTGTGTCCAGAGTAAGCTGGAAAATATCCTGCGGTGTCGCTGTGAGAGACGCACAAGCCCAACAGCAACAGGATGGATTGGCGGCAGAAGTCTTTTATTAAGTCGTCAAATTATCTCTGATACGAGTCTACCAAGAAATTTAATCGACAGACTGAAATGAGGCACTTGTCAGAGACTGAGAGTGTATTTTATCGCCTTCTCTAATATGCCAAGGTTCGACTATGCAACTCGCCAGTGAGATCCTTTACTTACGGCTCCTGCCTTTGTGTTTTCCCTTTTGGAAGACCCAGTAGCAACTTTCATTGATCTTGAATGTCATGGATATGGTGAATTGACAATAGTTTGTGTGTATGCACTCCACCATAAAAGTGTATTCCGGCGAAATGGTTTGAGTTGAGTGTACTATAAACCTTCCAAAGTACGACCTATAGGCACCAAAATCTTTGAGTTTTTGAGGACCATAGTTCGACATGAAGGTTAAGAAAGTAACTCACCAACTTAAATCTCCAGTTACATAAATGTGACCTCCCCCATGCGAGATCTTTCCCACCTTCATCTCCTCTTCGCTCTTTACAACAACCAACAACTAGCTGCACCCATACACCTCACCTTCACAATGTCTTCTATCAGTACCAAGGTTCTTATACTATCCGATACCCATGCTCAGTCATTTAAACCGGATATGGAACCCCTCGAGCGAGTAGACGTGGCAATTCATTGTGGCGATCTCACAAATACATCCAAGCTGGAAGACTACAGAAAGACAATCCGGCTCCTCGAGCAAATCAACGCCCCTGTCGAGATCGTAGTCGCAGGTAACCATGACTTTACCCTTGATGATGCGAAGTACAAGCACAAGATCGAAGAGTCGTGTAGAGTGAACCAGGAAGATATCAGCACAGCCATCAAAGCTGAGTACGGCGAGTTTGGAGAAGCTAGACAACTATTATTGGACGCAAAAGACAAAGGAATCATGTTTTTGGAAGAGGGAACACACGATCTTCATCTTTCGAATGGCGCCCGTCTCAAAGTTTACGTCAGTCCGTTTACACCTACGCACGATTGTCCCGGTTGGGGCTTCCAGTACGAAGGCGCCCATGACTTTACTATCGAGAGGAATACCGACATCGCTATAACTCACGGTCCGCCACACGGTATCATGGACATGACTTCCAGAAAGGAGCGCATCGGATGTCCACAGCTGTTCGCCGCCATAGCCAGGGCTCAGCCAAAAGTTCATTGCTTCGGACATGTTCATGAGAGTTGGGGTGCAAGACTAGTCTCCTGGAGACCCAAGATCTCGGAGCGACCTCAGCATTTTACCGACATCGACAATGACAAGTCATATGTTGTTGAGAATCTTGCGCGCTTGAGGGGGTCTAAGTTTGAGTCTCCTGACGACAAGAAGGAGAGGGAAGAGAAGATAGCACGTGACAAGTCTCTACGATACTGTGGGATTGATAAATCACTGCAACCTGGAGAGACCATGTTTGTCAACGCTGCACTCATGGGGAATGGGGAATTAGATCAAGTTCCATGGGTTATAAACATTGATCTAGACAGGTATTGAGTAACAAAGGAAAGGGGAGTAAAAGATTGCATTGTTGTACAAAGCAAACAGATAAAAGCATTACTATGGGAAACAGAAGAAAATACCCAAGATGTATTCCTCCATAAGTAGACACCGTAACAATGTAAAATTTGATTTCTGGAGTAAGGGACCGTATTCATCTGGCCGGCGAAACTTTCCCTCATCTCAACGGGTATTTTGCAACACACTCTCTCTGCATTTTCCGATTGTTGCTTGGATTGCTTTCAAGAAAGATCTCATTGCAGCGACATAACTAAACGATAACTTCCTTTCAGATCCATATAAGCCGAGAAAAAGGACCCCAAGGCATTGTAAGCACGAAAACTGTATGAGAGGTTCAATGGATTATCGCAACCTTTCCGCTTCAGGGTAACCAAATTCAAGAGTTCAATATCGGTAAGTAGGTAACCTTTTTACCGAGACATTCAGTGTTTGTCACTTAATCAAATAACAATACAACAATCCAGGACCTCACAAAAACCATTTGGCTCCAGACAGTTCAAGAATAAAAATAATGGACGATGGTGAGTGAATATGGGTATCATAGTTGGTAATATCATCACGTGACGTTATCGGTGAATGACAAGCTCCGAGTCGCCGGCCTCGCCTCCCGTACTAAGCATAGCGTGGCGTGGGTAAACCATCGATTACCTTGACGAAAAGTACAGATCGCGACTTACAGGTTGCAACCAAGAAATTGGGAATTACAGCCACTTCGGCGGGCAAACAACCGCAACAACTCGAAAAGGAGGTATTAACCCTCATCAAATTATATAGTCGATCTTCGACAAATACCCCCCAATATTGAGATACGACCATCTTTAACCCCCCATCGCCCATCATGGCGCCCCTCGTCGACAACCCCCAAATCAAGCACGCCGAGCTGCTGCGCCCTTTGTCTTTCGGCCTTCACGCTTACGTCTGGCCCTTCACCATCATATGGCCTATCTTCTTCGCCTTCTACCTGAGCCCCGAGCTCTACGGAAAGTACATTGGTGCTCAGGAGTGGACAACTGTCTGGGTCGGCACTATCATCACTCTGCAGTCCCTCACTTGGCTCAGCACACACTGGAGTGTTGACCTCGAGGGCAGGTTCACTGCTTCAAAGGCAAAGGATATTGAGGACGCTCAGTTGATCAAGGTTGTTCCTATTGCAAATGCTGGTACTGCCGCCATTTGCAAGCTGGTCCGCGATAAGGTGGGGAGTCTTTATTCTGGAAACACCGCAAAAAATTATTAACACTTGTTATAGGCTGGTGGCAAGCTCAACACCTCGTTCCTCTTCCAGAAGCGTCGCTTCCTCTACGATACCGTTACCAAGTCTTTCCACACCCTCAAGTACGATATCGATGTTGAGCCTAAGCCTACTATCGGCCATTTCCAGAGCTCAAAGGGTGTCCAGACCCAGACCGAGCTGTCACGAATTGAGCAGCACTATGGCACCAACACCTTCGATATTCCTGTTCCTACCTTTACCGAACTGTTCAAGGAGCACGCTGTTGCGCCATTCTTCGTCTTCCAGATCTTCTGTGTTGGACTTTGGATGCTCGACGAGTACTGGTACTATTCGCTCTTTACACTTTTCATGCTCGTCGTTTTCGAGAGCACCGTTGTTTGGCAGCGTCAGCGTACCCTGACCGAGTTCCGCGGCATGAGCATCAAGCCTTACGATATGTGGGTTTTCCGTCTGGGCAAGTGGACCGAGGTTCAGAGTGACCAGCTCATCCCTGGAGATCTCGTCTCCGTCAACCGGACCAAGGAGGACAGTGGTGTTGCTTGCGATATGCTTCTGGTCGAAGGTACCGCTATCGTCAACGAAGCTATGCTTTCTGGTGAGAGTACTCCCCTCCTGAAGGAGTCCATCCAACTTCGCCCCGCCGATGTTCCTCTGGATTCTGAGGGTCTGGACAAGAACTCTTTCCTCTGGGGCGGTACCAAGGTTCTCCAGATTACCCACGGAAACGCTGACCAGGAGAGGCCCAAGCTTGCTTCCGGTGTTCCCTCTGCTCCCGACAACGGTGCCATGGCCATTGTAATGAAGACTGGCTTTGAGACTTCTCAGGGCAACCTTGTCCGAACTATGATCTACTCCACTGAGCGAGTTTCCGCCAACAACGCCGAGGCTCTCTTCTTCATTCTGTTCCTCTTGATCTTCGCCATTGCCGCCGCTTGGTATGTCTGGGACGAGGGTGTTCGCAAGGATCGCAAGCGTTCCAAGCTTATGCTTGACTGTGTCTTGATCGTTACCAGTGTCGTTCCTCCTGAGCTGCCCATGGAGCTTAGTCTCGCTGTCAACACTAGTCTGGCCGCTTTGGCTAAGCTGGCTATCTTCTGTACCGAGCCCTTCCGAATTCCTTTCGCTGGTCGCGTTGATGTGGCTTGCTTTGACAAGACCGGTACTCTGACTGGTGAGGATCTTGTCGTTGAGGGTATTGCTGGGCTGGCTCTTGGACATGAAGATGAAATTCAGGACACCAAGGAGGCTGACGGTGCTCACTCTACTATGACTCCCGTCACTGAGGCTTCCCTGGAAACCAAGCTGGTTCTCGCCACTGCCCACGCTCTTGTCAAGCTTGATGAGGGTGATATTGTTGGTGACCCTATGGAAAAGGCTACTCTCACTTCTCTCGGATGGACTCTTGGCCGCAACGACACTCTTATGAGCACCAACAAGGCTGGCAGCACCCACGGTACTGTCCAGATCAAGCGTCGATTCCAGTTCTCTTCTGCCCTCAAGCGTCAGAGCTCCGTCGCCATGGTTCACGGAAATGACATCAAGACTGGCCGAAAGGTCAAGGGTACTTTCGCTGGTGTCAAGGGTGCGCCCGAGACCATCCAGAAAATGCTCACGGTTGTCCCTGCTGATTATGAGGAGACTTACAAGTACTTCACTCGCAAGGGTTCTCGTGTTCTGGCTCTCGCTTACAAGCAACTTACTATCGACAGTGAGCTTGGCTCTGGCAAGATTAACGATCTCAAGCGTGAAAAGGTTGAGTCTGAGTTGACTTTCGCTGGTTTCCTCGTCTTGCACTGTCCTCTCAAGGAAGATGCCAAGGAGGCTGTTCAGATGTTGAACGAGAGCAGCCACCGTGTTGTCATGATTACTGGAGATAACCCTCTTACTGCTGTCCACGTCGCTCGCGAGGTTGAGATTGTCGATCGTGATGTCCTTATCCTCGATGCTCCTGAAGATAACTCGAACGGTGATCAGCTTGTCTGGAGAAGCGTCGATGATAAGGTCAGCATCAAGGTCGACCCCACTAAGCATATCGACCCCGAGATTATTCGCTCCAAGGATATCTGTGTTACTGGGTACGCTCTTGCCAAGTTCAAGGGACAGGTCGCTTGGAACGATATCCTCCGCCACTCCTGGGTTTACGCTCGTGTTTCCCCCAAGCAGAAAGAGGACATTCTCCTCGGTCTAAAGGATATGGGTTACTACACTCTGATGGCTGGTGACGGTACCAACGATGTTGGTGCTCTGAAGCAGGCTCACATTGGTATCGCTTTGTTGAACGGAACTCCCGAGGATCTTACCAGGATCGCCGAGCACTCCCGCAACACAAAGATGAAGGAGATGTATCAGAAGCAGATTGACCTCATGGCTCGTTTCAACCAGCCTCCTCCTCCTGTTCCCGCTATGATTGCCCACCTGTACCCTCCCGGTCCCCAAAACCCTCAATTCCAGAAGGCGATTGAGCGTGAGGCTCAGAGGAAGGGCATGACTCCTGAGGAATACGCCAAATCTCAAGGTCACGATAACTTCGAAACAACTATTACTTCTCCTGGTGCTCAAGCTATTATGGATGCAGGCGGTAACCGACAGCAAGAAGCTGCCAAGAAGGCAGCTGGATTCGCCGACAAGCTTGCGTCCGGCATGATGGAAGCTGAACTTGGAGATGATGAGCCGCCTACCTTGAAGCTTGGCGATGCCTCCGTTGCTGCTCCATTCACTTCCAAGCTGCGAAACGTCGTTGCCGTGCCCAACATCATTCGTCAAGGTCGCTGTACTCTCGTCGCCACCATTCAGATGTACAAGATTCTTGCTCTCAACTGTCTTATCACTGCCTACTCTCTGTCCGTTCTATACCTCGAGGGCATCAAGTTTGGCGACACACAGTACACGATCAGTGGAATGCTCATGTCTGTTTGCTTCCTCAGCATCTCTCGTGCTCGTGTTGTCGAAGGTCTGAGCAAGGAACGTCCTCAGCCTAACATTTTCAACGTGTACATCATTGGTTCCATTCTTGGCCAGTTTGCTGTCCACATCGTCACTCTAATCTACACCGCTCGCCTTTGCGACAGACTTGCTCCGTAAGTTCCTATAAGTCTGAAATACTTCGACACAAGAAGCTAACATTTATAGTCGCTCCGAGGATGTTGATCTCGAGGCTGAATTCGCCCCTTCTCTGCTCAACTCGGCTGTCTACCTCCTGCAACTCATCCAGCAAATCTCCACATTTGCCATCAACTACCAAGGTCGTCCCTTCCGCGAGTCTCTTTCCGAGAACAAGGGTATGTTCTACGGAATCGTCGGTGTCTCGGGTCTCGCTTTTGCTTGTGCCCTTGAGCTCTTCCCTGATATCAACACGGGTATGAAGCTTGTTCCTTTCTCCGACGAGTTCAAGACAAACATGGTTTCCGTCATGGTTATCGATTACGGTGCCTGCTGGCTCATCGAGGTCACCCTCAAGAAGTTCTTCAGTGACTACCAACCTCGCGACATTGCTGAGCGTCGTCCCGACCAGCTTGAGCGTGAAGCTGTTCGTCGCGCTGTTGTACAGAAGAAGAAGGATGAGGAAGAGGAGAAGAAGAGACTCGAGAAAGTTGCCGAGTTTGAGCGCAAGGTTGAGGAGCGTCGAAGGAAGATTGAGCAGTGGAGAACTGGAGGAAACTAAGGGTTTGTATGAGATATTGGGTTAGATTTAAAGGCATGGCTTTAGATTAGGCATTAGATTTGAAGGAGAGTTTTTGATGATGAGGGGCAGACTAAAGGAGGAGTCTGCTAGGGAGAGTAGCTGTACATTATGCTGTGGAGTTAGACTTGATCATACATATAATAGCCAATCGTTTTATCCCAGGTATTGCTTTGAAGCGAAGTTGTTTGTAGCCAGGGACCAGACTATGGAGTCATTAAGCCCGGAGATGTGTGACAAGAATTTATGAGATTGTTCAGAGACTTGCTGCCGTCGTCGGGTTTGTTAAGTAGCCTGTAGGCTCGACCTAGCCCTTACCTCAAGCCAGCCGTATGTAAATAGTGATGTGTAGGCATACCTCCTACATGTACACCATCACCATTGTCCCATCATCAATTATGCTGATATTTAAACTGCTCCTGCGAGAAGGCAAGATTAGCCGACATGTGATGAAATATCATACCTTACTTTCTCTCCGATATAATGATGCGGCCATGTCAACTTCCCAGCATCTAGACACCAGTCCCGTAAGCTAACAAACACCAACTTCATTCTTCCGAGCCCTCAGACCCAAAACCCGAAGACTTCCAAGCCTCTTCGTCCTACTTGATAGACTACGTAACCACAACATAGAGCAGCTAGTAGTCAAATGCCGTGCCGTGTCATGCCGAGACCAGACCCTGGACAAGAGGATCAAGCTAGATAATTGGAAGCTCAACAATTGGCTGGATAAAGAGCGGAATTCAACCTCCGATGCAGGAATAAACTTTCAATGGTGGATTCATTCTCTCATCATGTCATGGCCGGTTAAAAGCCGCATTGTGATGATCCCCCACCTCAAGTAGACATTCACATGTTGGTGAGGGCATTGTAATGTGCTCATCATAACTACCCTATGGAGAATATTGGGGTTGAACTGTATATATTTGTATGATAGAGATGGTAGCTGTTACAATTGGACTTGCTGAGTTGATGTCATGATACATGATATGATGAGGATGTTCATGATCTTCAAAGAGAGCAATCAGTCTTATTCGGACGATCACATCCCCCCACCTTATCAAACCACTCGTTTAGAATAGGAAACACTCGGCATTACTACACCATGTATCACAGTGCTTCTCGTTGGCTCGCTGTGACTCCATCATGATATCAATGGTTCTTCCCTTACCCCTCATCTGCGTGCATAAAAAGCCCATGACCCTTCCTATATCGAACTCTCCTTCTTTCTTCTCTTCATTAACTGATTCACTACACAAAACGAACCCAAGGTTTGTATCACTATGATTGACATAGGTTCTGGTCTGACACATTTGACATGCTAGATATCATACACTATCCAAGTACGGCTCTCTCCTAGCAGCCATGGAGCCTTTCAATGGTAGTCTTGTCCAGACCTGATGGGACACTCTTCAGGTAAAGTATCATGCATGAGCCGGTGCCCATCCTCGACCTTGTTCTTGCTTCTCCTGTATCACATGGGAGAAACAGGAAGAAGGGAAGGGATGTGGCTGAGATTATACGGCAAAACTTGATCTGGATAATACCAGCGAAAGGATCATGTCCTCCTCCCAATTAACTCCCAGTATCTAACAACTCTAGGTCTCAAACATGTCTCCCCCTGCTGCTATCTCCCCTCCTTCTCGCTCTGCTGAGCTTGCTACTTCTACCAGCACCAAGCTTCCCGTGGTCGCTAGCAAGAATGTCAACTCCAAGACTGTAGAGGAGATGCTGGGTAACTGGGACTCCTTCCAGTTCGCCCCCATCCGCGAAAGCCAGGTTTCTCGCGCCATGACCCGTCGTTACTTCAAGGACTTGGATAACTACGCCGAGTCTGACATTGTCATCATTGGCGCGGGATCCTGCGGTCTGAGCGCTGCCTACATCTTGGGTAAGAAGCGTCCTGACCTGAAGATCGCTATCATCGAGGCTTCCGTCTCTCCTGGTGGCGGCGCTTGGCTTGGTGGTCAACTCTTCTCCGCCATGATTATGCGCAAGCCCGCCGACGCTTTCCTCGATGAGGTCGGTGTTCCTTACGAAGACGAGGGTAACTACGTCGTCGTCAAGCACGCTGCGCTTTTCACCTCGACTATCATGTCCAAGGTTCTGGCTATGCCCAACATCAAGCTCTTCAACGCTACTTGCGTCGAGGATCTCATCACTCGACCTTCTGACGAGGGCGTTCGCATCGCTGGTGTTGTCACCAACTGGACTCTTGTCTCGATGCATCACGATGACCAGTCCTGCATGGACCCCAACACCATCAACGCTCCTTTGATCATCTCCACCACTGGTCATGATGGTCCTATGGGCGCCTTCTGTGTTAAGCGTCTTGTTAGCATGCAGCGCATTGAGAAGCTCGGCGGTATGCGTGGTCTCGACATGAACCTTGCCGAGGATGCTATTGTCAAGGGAACTCGTGAGATTGTTCCTGGTCTTATTGTTGGTGGAATGGAACTTTCTGAAGTTGACGGTGCCAACCGAATGGGTATGTTGTCATTGCAACCTCTTCATGTGTATGTATACTAATATGGAACAGGCCCTACCTTTGGTGCTATGGCTCTGAGCGGTCTCAAGGCTGCCGAGGAAGCACTCAACATCTTTGACACTCGCAAGAAGCAGAATGATCTGTAAGCGAGTTGTCTTCGGAGAACGGAAAACGGTACACATGGAATCAGGATCCAGAACCTCGTCTCTCCTTGGAGGCATGGAACCTTGTCATTCATTAGGCTATTGATGTCCCAGTTTGAAAGACATCAAGAGATTCAGAGTTATGTAACATAAAAGAAATAAATTGTTGCTCATTCTGGATTATAAACCATCTCGCTTTATGATCGTCATAATTGTATCCTTTGTCTGTAGCCAATTTACTTCTTTGCCATCACTTCAATGACCTCCCTCTCCACGCCGTCATCCTGCTTTGGAGGAAACTTCATGCCTCTATTCTTATCAGTCGGCTCAGCACTAGGTCCCCAACCTCCATATCCATCACCCATGGCCATACCACCGAATCCGCTGACATCGCCGACCGTCGCCTTGCCAGCGAGTTGGTTTTTGCCGACGCCAGGCGTTGAATCAGCCCATGTTTTAAGCTCCTCTCGAGATTTGCCGGTGTATTTTTGGATGTCCTCGTCGCTGAGGGGCACAGGCGCTTTACTATCTTTGTAGCGACGATAGAGAGACTTTTTCTCTGTTGAGTCTGGGGATGATTTGTCTTTGCTGAAGAGTCCCATGATGGCAAAGACGGGATGTAGTGTAGTTCGATTTGTTATAGTGGATTGATGAAGGTGATGGTGAAAAGCTTGGCAGGAGTGAACTTCTAGAAGGTATTTATAGAAAGGTCTTGGAAGGATTTCAGCTCTTCCTTGTTAGTTAGTGACAGCTGTGGCGTCGTCACAAGGCCTACCTAGGTAATTAGTGAGACATACAAATCGGGCGTTGGAATTCCACGATGTGACAAGGAAGAGAGGCAGTGCTATTGAATCATTGGTCAGTCCGCACCCCAAGATCAGCACAATGAGAAGCTGGGGTAAGGCTGTGCCGAAGATCCGCACTTAGGGCAGATTGATACATGAACTGAAATGATGTCAGATTGTATTTCTTCTCAGTGAAGGTTCCATCTCTCAGATTATCTTCAGTCAGTTGAGATACTCCTTCTTGCCAACCCTCTCACAAAGCTCCTTCAAAACACCACCAAGCCATTCATAATCCTCCATCCCAAGATAAACCTGCGCACTCGTCCTGATCCAGAACCTTCCTCCATGCAAGAAAAGTGCTACAAAGGTCTTGTAGTCCCCGATCAAGGTGTTGAGAATCCACTGGAAAGCAGTCTGCGTCTCCTCAGCAGAAACAACTACGTCGTCTTCTTTACCCTTCTCTGTCCAAATGGGCAGCGCAATATTAGCCATGCCGCAATTTCGTAGAGTGCCGGTGCTGTTCTCCATGTATGTCGTGCCCAGCTTCTCAGCGACGTGTTCACTGCCCTTCTTGTTCAGATCACATAGGTACTCGAGTATCTTGTCTTCGCCACCAAGAACGTCCTTGCGCCAGGCGATAGCGTCCTTAACGCAGAGATAAGGTGAGTTATCCAATGTACCCACAAACTCAAAGTTCGTGACGAAGCGGGATTTTGAATTGGGAGGCAAGGGTGTGATGCGCTGGACAAGCTTGGGAATGTAGCCGTGGCTAGTCGACAGTGTCGTTGGGATCAGCTCCTGGTTGCGGATAGGAACGTAAAAGACTGCGCACCCGCGCGGAACGTGAAGCCATTTATGGCAGTTCGACACGAAGAAGTCAGGATCAGCAGCGTTGAGATCAAGCTTCACCATTCCGATTCCTTGAGCTCCATCGACCATGCTCAAAACACCAAGCTTCTTGCAAGCCTTCACCATCTCCTCCCAGGGAAACACCACTCCAGGCCTCGAAGAAACAACATCAAAGATGGCAATCCTAGCCCTCTTGCCCTCCTTCTCGATCTCTTTCACTAGGTTCTCAAATCGACGTATGATTTCGTCATCGTCGATGGGATACTCAAGCTTCACTTCCCGATGCTCTACGGTACCGTAGTAATCGACGAGATAGTCTGCTACTTTACCGCATGCTTCGTAGATGGTAGAAAAGCTGATGATGACGTCCTTTCCGTCAGGGTTCCATTTTAGGTTGCGGAAGACAGTGTTTACGCCTGTTGTTGCGTTGGGGACGAATACGACTGTGTCGAGAGGGGCGTTTACGAGTTCAGCAACTGCTGCGCGGCTTTGGTCCAGCAGTTTAGGGTATTCGTAGCGGATGAAAGGATCAGGACGAGCTTCACTGATTGTTGTTAGGTATAATACGTTGTCGTGGATGGAGGTTGACTTACCTGGCATCCTGATACTCGCGGAACTTAGCCTGAACAGCTTTGGGATATGTTCCAAAGGATCCTAGAATGTTAGCACCTTATCTCACCCTTGCCAATGGCAACATACCATGGTTCATATTCCTCCATTCAGGATCAAACATGAAATCTTTCTTCGCCATACTTCCCATGACAGAAGCACTTTTGCCCCGCACAGGAAGGTCGGTTTTACCAATAGAACCCATGATGAAATAGAATAATCAATCAATAACTGATATGATGATCTAAAGTATTCTGCCGCGCCCTCGATGCTCTTATATAGAAAGTAAGGCATGGCTCTGGGGTGACTCAATTGATAAGAAACTCACAGAGTCACAATGAAGTATCAGTCGTATACCCCACACCATCAACGTCAACGACGCCCTTGACTTCCAATTAGTCTTTCAGCTGCAGTACCCCGTACGGACATCTCCAAGCCAAACCCGAATTGCGGGCCGTCGGTATCCGCAATGCGGCGCCATCTGGACAAGAATTGGCTGCCAAGAGTCTTGAAGACAAAACACTTTATGCCAGTTTAGACTAGCAATTAGGCGATATAATTGTTGCGCCTTGAGCACAGTAGGGCGTGCGGTGTGGATGGGCATCCTCCGGCCCCGGGGCAGGTTAAAATTGCAGTGAAGGCTGAGGGGCCTCAAACGGTGCCCTCGAGGGATAAGAGTCACGATGCCACTCCAGTACAACTACAGTTAAGATATCGCGAGCTGAAGCAGGGATGCTTCGTTAAAGAGTCACCCACAAGCCGCCCGATCACGGAGGATTACAAATGCAAAATGTAGCAAAGAGATGCCAACTCTCATTTCAATTGATGCAGTGCTACTTTGTTCCCAAAAGCCGCGCCATTATCCCCAAACGCCCTTCCATGAATGCTCCTAGTAATCTAAAGCTCCGATGTTGTGTGTCATCGCCCAACTGCGATCGCTTGTATGTGAATTGATTGTCATTCGTCATAAACCAAACTCCCATCTATATTCATGGCTCAACTCATTTGTTGTTAGACTCCCGAATCCTTGATGATGACCGTGTTCGCACGCCTCTCTGTTGAGGAAGAACAAAGTCTTTAGCTACCACTTCGGGTATTTGACCGTGTTTCAACATAGCCAGAGCCGCGAGTGTATCGGACTCTGCTTGGCACATGCCGGGCTTCATCATTAAGCTGTAAGAATCCTGATGGCTACAATATAACCCAAGAGACTTCTCTGGTGGATACCCAGTCACGGGCTGTGGGGGACACTCTTCAAGACCCATTGAGGACCTTTGACTGCGTGTGAAAGGTCTCGTGTTATGAGAAATCTGTGCCAGCGGCAGTGAGCTAGGCATGACCATTGGTGAAACTGGCTGCGGCTGCGTGTTCACATAATATGGCTTGGGGTTCTCTAGAGTCTCGAATTTTGGGGTTGGGGTGTGTGGTGGTTCCATCGGCACCAACCGTTTGTGAGGTGGACTGTTGTGAGGGGACGGTGCTTGCGGCTTCAGTGGTGGAAGATGGAGTGAGCTGTCCATTTGTGCAGCTTTATGACCGGACTGGCGTCTACCAGCTGTGGGCAGTTCGACTTCTTCCCCGTCAATCCTCCTGCGCTTTCGAGTTCGGCCCTTAACCGAATCGATGATTGAGCTTTCGGCCATGTATTTTTCAGGCCTTAGGATGTGACTGAATGGTACTTGAGGTTCTTCGACCTTGGAAGGCTGGGGTGTTTCGGCATTGCGAAGTGTCCGGCCGTGATTGGGATTTAGTGTGGAGGGAGGTTTCTTGGATCGTTCCAAAGCACCCGGTGCAGACTTGCGAGACCGTCTGGTTCTCCTTTGGATTGCGATGGTTTTGTTCGTGAGTGGCTCTGGGGGTTCAGCCAGAGGTAGAGGAACCTCGGTTGGTGCTGCAACAATGGGTGTTGCAATAACGGGTGCTGCAATCTCGGGCAGTGCCACTATCTCTCTAGGCTCAAGAGGATCGAATCCGGCTATCCTGCGAAGGTCCTTCATTATCTTGGGTACCCAGTAAGCGCCTGCAACCTTTGTATCACGAAGAGCAACGGGGTAGGCGGCGACTGGCCGTTTCGCATCCGTCTTTTCGCTCTCCTCACCAGCGCCACTCGACTCCCGCTTCTTTTTGAGCTTGGGAAGTTCAGGTGTTTGCCATAATTTGGGGATCTTTTCTTGCAAGTCAGAAACCCAGGCATCACAATCCCACTGGACCCAGTAGTCGATAACGTCCCCCCATGAGCTCTCTGGGGGTTTAGTATAGTTGACAAAGACAACCTTTCCACCCTTGGCGTGGACTGCCTTCGCAAATTCTCTGACCATCACCTTCAGGCCATGAACTCGTAAGCTGGTGCCGAGAATTAGAAGGAGATCTGGGCATAGAGCCAAATCATGAGTAACAATTGGGCTAATGAGGTGCGCATTGGGATGCTCTTCACCATAGAGCACAATATCTGGCCTCAATTTGCCGACACCCAGAGCTCGTTTTCCGCGCTCTTCGCGAGCGACAGTAGCGCCTACGCAGTGAGGACATTCGGGCTGTTGGCCCGACATGGTCTCCAGCTGACGTCCGTCATCGTCCCAAGAACAAACGCGACCACAGAGGAAACATCGGAGGAGCTCCAACGAACCGTGAAGGAAGACACACTCAACGCCAGACTTGGGTAGGTCCCGGCGAAGGTTCTGTACTGCAGTCATAGCATCTTCTGATGCGCCTTGATCAGATTCAGCTTGAGAAGCTGGCAGCAAGTCCCCTCGCGGCTGACTTGATTGTGATTGTTGGCTAGCCTCATTGTCCGATGATTGCTGTGATTTGTCCGAGTTTGCTTCGGTCATGGCGTTAACCTCATCAACCATTCTGTTGAGTTGATTAAGATTGGCAGTTGACTTTCGAGAGAAGCGGCCACGGCTACCAGGTCCATCGTCGAGACGGGTTGAAAGCCCAACCTTCTCCTCAATCTGATCAATATTTTGCGTGTAGCAACGAACAAGCTTCCCGCGGTCCCTCAAATGGCTAATAAACTTGTGAGAACTTGTGGGCTCCACGTTTCTAACCTTTTGGCGCAGAGTCGTTGCAAACGTATAAAACACAGACGTTCTCAACGGATCCGACCATATTGATGCGTCAAACATGTCCTTCCCCTTCATGTTGGGTAGTGTATTCTTGCCTGCGCCAAGATTTGTTTGTGATAAACTGGGGTTTGAAGGCGGGGTGTCGTCAACCTCGGATGGTGACGTGCTGCTGCGACTACTTGGGCCATCGTCTGTCGTCGCGTGGGATGAGAATGGCTCGAATAGAACGGGAGGTGGTGAAGATAGTGGCGAAGAACTAGGTGGGATTCCAGAGTCGTTCAACTGATTCCGTCGCGTTCTTCGGAAAGCAGCGGGCGGTGTGAGGCGAAAGTCTTCAGGCGGAGGTGAAGAGAGCGGGGAAGTTGGAATAGCGATAGTTGAGCGTGTCGTCCTGGGATTTAACAGCGGTGCTTGTGAATCGTCTAGTAACGTTTCGTCTTCTGTATCACCCTCGACCTGAATCGTGTCTGCGACTTTCTCCTCTTCTACCGGCTCAGGGTCTTCCAACTGAACTTCTATTTCTTCCTCCATTTCGCCCGACTCCTCTTCAGGTTCAGGTAGCTCATCGCGTACTACTTTTCTTCTCTTGGGCGCCGGGCGAGCTTCCGAGTCAGATGTTTTGTCATCGGTGGTTCCTTCAAGCAGACGCGCCTGCTGTGTTGCCGCGTCGAATTGTGCACTGATTAACGAGTAAAGACCGTTCTCGGAACGAAAATCCTAGAACGATTAGCTACCCAACCGACGATTGCGTATACCAAAAGCATCTCCATAACGCAGGCTGGAGTGCCCATCGAGAAAGCTCACAGGAATGCCCGAATTCGTGCTGATACCAGCACCAGTCACAACGATAACCTTGCGCGCCTTGAGTAGTCCATTGGCGATTTCCCTTAACTCGTCCTGGGACTCGGGAGAAACGTGTGTGGTCGGCATTGTTGAGGAGGAAAGGGTGTCGGCCGCGTCGCGGTATCGTAGCGGGCGGGTGTAAGCCGCGATCGCGTGGAGCCGACTGCGATATTGACGAGCTTACAATACTGATAATTGAATATGGCCTGTTGTCATTGTAGTACGGATATGTGTCGTCGATGAAGCGTAGGGAGCACTGAAGGCGAGGTCGTTCGTGGTGTGAGGTTCAAGTTTCTTAACTTAGTAAGGTTGTGGCGGGCGAGAGGTGACTTAGATTTGGAGTTAAGATTCGAGACTGGGGTCGCGAAGCGGGAGGGCACCAAGCTGCCGAGAAAGTGATTCAAGCGACGGCCAATAGAAATAGTGATTGAATAGATAGCAGGGCAACGTCTCGAAAGGTCAGAGAGTCATCTAGAATGATTGATTGATGTTGATTCAATATCCCTTTGTAGAGAAGAATTGAGTGGTCCCAAAACAAACCCATGCATGAACGCGCTCCAAGTCTGGACCTCTAAAGTGCAAGTGCCCGCTCCTGTAATGTCGGACGCGCTTTTCAGAGGCTGGGTAAGGATTCTACAGCGGGCAGGCACCTATCGATATGGAAGGGGCCCGGGCGGGACCAAAGCGCCTTGCGAAGAACCACTGGCAGTTACCCAGTAAGGTAGGTAGGGACGGGAGCTGTAGGGACAAACCGCTAAATTACCCGCTGGCTGTCAACTCCCCACTCAGTTAAGGTGACTTTAAACATCACCTTACATCGTCCCACCCTCAGATGTCCAAGCTGAGCCATCGCAACACGTGAGTGTTTACTCGTATTATAGTATTAACAGCTTTAAGATAGTATACATTTTAGAATGATAGACGAACAACTAATCTAAATTAAACAGCAACCAGCACATCAAAGAGCTTCTGGAAGTCAGCTGGAACTCCCAGACCGGTAATCGCATCCCAACCCTTTGCTGCTGGCCAGCCTGCAGGGCTATGGCCCTTTTCGAAATCGCATGCTCTGCTCTCTCCTACAGAAACGTCTGAGAGCACTGCCTGAACCTCATCAGAGTACAGGACCTCGTTGATCCAGCCCAACACATCCTTGCCCTTACGCACGCGCGCATCGTTGATGAGCGCAATCATGGCTGCGACCACGGGTGTACTGGCACTAGTACCTCGGAGAGCGACTTGCTGGCCCTTAAGACGGGTAACGAAGCTAGTCGCGGTGATAGAGATGTCAGGAACTCCTCGGTTGCTGGCGTTGAAGTGGCCCTCGAGGTGACCGTCGAGCGTCTTAATATAGTTCTCAACGGAAGCATCCTGCCACTTCTCACGAGGGAAATACTGAGAGAAACCACCTCCACTGAACTCTGCACCTTCAAAGGGCTCAACACCAGCTGCAATACCACCGATGCTAGTGACCCAAGGGCAAGTTGCAGGGAAAACAGCCATGGTGACATCCTTGTTGGTACCATCGTTGGTGCGGCAAGTTGAATTAGAACTTCCCTTTGCACCTCCATCGCCGGAAGCGGCCAGGACGGTTGTACCACGGGCTGTCAGAAGACCAAACAATGAGCAAACACGCTCAGCGTACTTGCGGGGGACTGAAACCTCGTTATCACCATAAGAGACGGAGAGCACGTGAGGGACCTCGTCATCAGAAAGGTCAAGGAGGTAGTCGAGGAACTCCAGGTAAGGCTCGTTATCGTTGTACTCCTCAGGAACTTGCTCGCCGTCATCGCCCAATTGAGGGCCACGACCGTCGGCGAGATAGTAAGTGATGTTGGTAGGATAACCAAGTGCCATGGCGTACTGGACATCCAAGGCCGCCTCATTACCCGAGTCAAAGAGATCCTGCGAGTTCTTGGCACCATTGATCAACTGGGTTGAGAAGTTGTAACGGGCTTCATAGAGAGGCTTTGCATAGATTCTCAAGAAATCCTCGGCGTCTGCGTAGTTGGCGTACTCTTCAAGGAAACCGGCAATACCGAAGCGGATTGGCGAGGTACCGTTGTAGGCAGGATAGCTGATATTGAACTGCTCTCGAAGGCAGTCGGGTTTGACAGCTCTGGTGCAAGGAATGCTGGCGCGCTTGTCCAGCTGCAAGCTTTTGAGCATATCGGGAGTGAAATCCGGGTCGGGAGTGGTAAGTTCCCTCGTAGGTCGCATGAAGTTGGCGATGGGATGGATGAAGTGGACGGAATCGGCCAAAGACTCAGGTACCGAGTAGTCTCTTGTTCGAAGAACGGGCTCTTGATCTCCGAACTGGTAGAAGCCAATCTTGGCGTCAAGGAGATCTTGAGCCTCTTCCACGGTAGTCTTGACATGAATCCAATCCTTGTCAGACGTAGCCTTCGCCGCTACACCTTTGCTCTTCAACCATGACAACACTTGGTCGACGTCCTTGTCGTCTGGGTTTCGGAGAGCGAGTGCTTCCTTCTGGCTGAGGTGTCGCTGGATGTATTTTCCACAGGTAGCGTCGCGCTTTCGCAGTCCGGTCTCGAGGTTCTTGATATCGGGCTGCCGCATAGCAATAGAGAGTCGCAGGACATGACTAGGATCAACAGCCTGGTCGATCTTTTCCCAGCCATTCGGGAGGACGGGGGTCTCTTCGACCTTGATGTTCTTGGCGGTACCAAGACCAGCCAAAGCCAGGGTGGTGAGGAAAATGGTGGATATCATGATTGCTGCTATTCAGAGACCAGTGTGCAACAAGAAGATGAAATGAATTAAAGGGAGGGAATCTTGAGCGAATGCAGAGGACCTCTCAGAGGTTAAATGAATGTAAAAACGGAAAGTGCCGATTGTCAAGTTTCAACCGATGGTTCCTTCCTTCACGAATAGTAACACCCGATCGCTTGACAGAACCGACGTGACCAGTCCATCAAAAGCGCGGCGATGATGTTTATAATGTACCGACTGTCCTACGGTTGACTCCACAACCCAAAGGGGGATCATCTCTATTATGCCGTCATATTAACGGGGTCCAATGGCTAAAAATGGCGGATCTGAAACCTCATTCAATCTCGCACGATAAAGCGGGTTTAAAGGGAGCATTTTTTTCTCGTGTTGATGGTTGCGCATCGCAATTAGACCGGCGGAAGCGGCAGAAAAAAGTGGTCACCTGTTGTAAGCGAGCAGAACAGAGTTTGATATGAGTCGCGTAAGGTAAATAGCTGCCAGCTACTGATTCCAGATGAGGCCTTTTGCAAAGAAGGTTTGTTGAGTTTTTGATAGTGTCTGCTTGTTTTGTATAAATGATGCCATTTGTTAGTCGATATGGAGTCTTGAAAACGGACGGATGTCAATGCTTAACGCCATCCGGCGCCGGCTCCACCCGTGAAAGCCTCACTTCGAGAAACAAAGGAGCACGTGAGTCTCCACGTGATGATCTTTGCCGACTCCCCGGCTGCAAGTGTAACCTGAGGTTTCAACGGCAAGAGATGGACCGATCAACTCCCCGTAGTACAGCATCACACCTCTCAATGTTCTGATTTTATTCTCCACTCGGAGACTTGTCTAGCATTACATTGCATTACCATTACAAGATGACAACGGCGACACAATCCATGTCGTACTTGATATCGGGCTTAATGGTTTCACAAACGCCGAACACTGAAAATCCCACTCTGATCTTTGCCGAGCTTGAATAGAGACAAGCTACTTCAGTCATCCGCTTGGATCTCAGTGCAGTACATGCATTGAACTTGACGAGCTAGACGAGGCGAATTGTTTCCTCCTTCCTAGCCAAGACTCAAGAGTCAAGACGCACAAGAACCTCCGCTTATTTGCCGCTAGCACTCAAGTGAGAGCTCTCTGATTTGTTCTCTTACAAGTTCAAGACTTTGACTGTTCATTCAGACCCGTTTGTGCGCAGTAAAAACTCCACTACGTTGCATGACTGGATATCCACAGCCGATGGTCCGAAGGGACCAGGACTCATGACGACGACCCGAAAGAACGCTACTGCATTGGAACAATAAGAAATCTTGAAATTTTACTAACAAGTCCCATGGGGTTCGCAATTGGTCAAAAGAATCTGCCATACCCATACCGCAATTTATGTGCATTTTGCCTGGCATTCTTATTCGATCTCACATGCGGTCTACACTTTGGACTCACCAATCAAGGTATCACTCGGTTCAATAGACTTGTTCCCCGGAGTTATTCACGGACTGAGACTTGTTCTTTCAGCCCATCATACGGCCTGTGGATGTGATACTAGGATTCGCACCTCCGCTATTGACCCAGAGAAACGTGGGTGCAGTTACTGTCCAGCGGGGGTTTGACTTGGTTAACTCGCCTCGAGAATAAATATTCAATCCCTTTAAAACTTGGATCTAGTCGATTCAGTTTTTCTTTCTTCTTTCCCTCTATCGTCTGTGCCTCTTGTGTGTTTTTGTCTAGTTGTCTTCATAATTCACTTGAAACTTTGATCTTTACAAGCAATACGTAACCAATATGACAGGCTCCGAACATCTCAATGTCTTCAAGGGTCCTGAATCCGTTCGCAACTATTTCGACCCTGAGCAATCACCTCCTTTGCCTCTAGTTGAGATTCCCGATTGTCTCAACCCTTACCGTCAGGATGGCGTTCGCATCTACGCCAAGATGATGACCATGCACCCTGCCACCAATGTCAAGGTGATGCCCGGTTAGTCTGCAAAACTACAACAACCACTGGGCATGCAGCTAATCATCGTGCAGCTATGAACTTGTTGGAGAACGGTGTTGAGCCTGGCAAGACAAAGACCATCGTCGAGAGCAGTTCCGGTTCAACTGTCATTTCCATGGCCATGGTTGCCCGTGCTTTTCACGGTATTAACGATGTTCACGCCTATCTCAGCAACAAGACAAGTGAGACCAAGCTGCGCATGATGCAGTTCTTTGGCCTCAATGTGTAAGTCACACTTACCCTCTTACAAGGGAATGCTTGCTAACTGCTGTGAAGTACCCTTTTTGGTGGCCCTGCTCAACCTACGCCGGTTGATGAGCGAGGTGGTATCAGAGCCGCAGCCCGAAAAGATGCCCAGTCTGAATCTGTGTGCAGTCCTAACCAGTACATCAATGACGATGTAAGTCTCCCATTATGCAAACCCCCACACTCATTTACTAACGAACCGCAGAACTGGAAGTCACATGTGCGATGGACTGGTCCTCAAATCCACCGCCAACTCCCAGAGATCAATGTGATTGTAGCCTCCATGGGAACTTCTGGTAAGATATGCTCATCAATTACAAGTATTATGCGCACTAACTCAATTCAGGCACCATGACTGGTCTCGGTACCTACTTCAAGGAGGCCAAGCCTGATGTGTACAGAATTGCGTATGTTCTATTGACATCCTCAACACCCTCGAGTAATTCCTAACCTTGATAGTGTATGTACCAACGCAGGAGAGCGTGTCCCTGGACCTCGCGAGTACTCCTTGATGAGCGAGGTGGGGTTCCCATACCTAGCCTCTCACGATGCCCTCGAGGAAGTCGGCGCACCAGACTCATACTCCCTCTCATTGGACCTTACTCGCCAGGGTATCGTCTGCGGTCCTTCCTCGGGTTTCACTCTGAAGGGTCTGTTCCAGCGCCTTGAGAAGCTGAAGCAAGAGGGAAAGCTATCGGAGCTTGCTGGATCTGATGGCGAGATCCACTGTGTGTTCATGTGCTGCGATCTCCCCTTCCAGTACTTGAACGAGTACTTCTCTAACCTAGGTCCTGAGAAGTTTAGCCCTCTTCGTAATGAGGTATGTAAAATTCAGAACCTGGTAATGGGACAATACTAACATAACCCAGCGCTTGAGGAACGTCGATCTCTACCGTTATGATGACGCCTGGGAGCTCAACTCTCTGACTGCCCTATCAAACTACTTCACCATTCACCCCCTAGGAACACATGACACCGTCCTCTCCCTCGCAGACCAAATCGACAAGGCCCTCACTCCCTCTATCAACACCCAAATCCTGGACTTCCGCCGCTCATCAGACTACGACGCTTTCCACCTCCCCAACTCTGTCAACATTCCCCTCGAGGCTCTTCGCAACGGACCCGACAGTGGCAGCCCCTTCTCCAACCCCGCCGACGAGTGCGCCATGCTCGAGGAAGTCTGGCTTGAGCTGGAGAGCCTCTTCAGCGTCAAGGACAAGAGCGGTAACCGAAATGCTAGCGCTGAAGCGCTCATGTCTATGCTCCGTGGCAAGAAGGTCTTGACTCTATGCTACGACGGTGATAGCTCTCGTGTTGCCAACAGTGTCCTTCGTGCCAAGGGCGTTGAGGCAGAGTGTGTTCGTGGAGGTTACGGTGCATTGGCTAAGTTGCAGATGCCTTGCAACAACACCTGCGAGGTTGTCTCTATCCCCGTTCCTGTGGAAGTCTAAACACAAAAGCTGTTCTTGATGGCTTTAAGCTACAAGTTTGTGCACTTTCATTGGTAGCCATAAGCTACAATACTGTCCTTTTCGCATTGAAACCGGCCGGAAGTGCAGTGGGCATCCGGGGTCGGTCGATATTTTACACATTCGGAGTTTTCTTTTTTCTATTGATACGACTTATGACTTGAACACGAAGAGATTGGCTTCAACAAAAACGTATGGGGAGGGAAGGCCTAAGCCGGAAGTGCAGTTGGTTTCTGGGTTTGAGGCAAGGGTGATAAAATTTGGTACAGAATATACGAGTTTCCAAACTAAATGTCCTTCATCGCAAAGTTATGAACCTTGAGGAGTGAAACTTAGGTGTACAATCTCAATTCAGCGGATGCAACACGTACCATCTGTTCCTGGTTCCGGGATTCTGGAATTTCTTCAGAAGCAAACAAGACAATAGAAGCATTCCACGGTAGCCCTCCGGCTCATTCCTCTGGTATCAGTTCCCATTGGAAGACGGGTATTTAAACTTCTATGGACGTGGCTCTAGTCTGGATGCTGCCAACTAACACGGCAATTCGGGAATTCGGGAATAGCATGCTGAGATAGGAATGTGAATGTCAAACTTCTTTTGTGCCGAGACCCTGAAACCCTTCATCCCCTGTTGATCACCGATCGACGACGTTTCTAGTCTCAAGTTGCAGTATCACGACATGTTACAGAATATGCGATCCGGTATATCCATCCACCTCGGGCCCGTTGATCTTCTTCAGTAAAAATGACGAAAGAGGCATCGAAGCTGAAGAGAATCCTATCGAACCTCGGTGCCGCTCTTGTCACAAACCCACCTACAAAATCCAGACCGGGCGATGGTAAAAGGTTATTGACACAAGGAATGCGGAGCGGTTAGACTAGTACGCCCTAGATTCCCATACCACGGACAGTTACCAAGTCCACGGTACAGTAGAAGATCAGTTGAGGCTCATGTGACAACTCTTGACGCCGCATGTTGAGCTTATGGAGAAATCAAGGCTGTGATTGAGCGAGACGCCTTGCGTAACAAGATGGGAGAAGTAGTGGATGGTAAGTTGTTCGGTACCGAGAGGAAGAAGCTTAGTATCATGGTTGGTTGGCAGGTTGGTAGACAGATGTTTGGGTTGAAAGAGAGAATAGCGCTTCTGCAGGAACAAAACTTAACGGTCGGTTGACCTGCATAAGAATTCCGAGTCGGTAGACTAACTACCTACTAATTGCTGTACCTGCAAGGAACGTTGAAGAATGTCTCGGGAAGAATCCTTGGCGCTTCGAGAAGAAGTTTGACAGGTCTCTCTCGCATGTCTTGAACTTATTTAGCAGCCTACTTGATTGCATCTCGATCAACAGGTAAATCTTAATGATAATTCTAGTCTTGAGAATATACATTTTGTCCAGTTGTGTTTGATTGTTGGCCTCGGAAAGTGTCCATCCGTATCCGCATTCGACAAAGCTGGTCCCAAGGGCGTTTAAGTTTCTCCCATCCATATCCATAGCGCTGGTACCAACCACTACCCTATGCTCTGCCCAGCATCACCCTTCTAATCATACGTTTTGACAAGACCAGACTACGCTAGAACACGCATAAATCCCCTCGGACGTCAGACCAATCTATTCACACACGTGTTCAGGAAGGTTGTAAACTCGAGACGAGATGAAAAAGCCAAAAATAGGACAAAAAATACTCTGTTGTAAGACATAGATCAGCGTCTCGTCCAGTCAGGGGTCTACGTCCAAGCGGCAAAAACGAACCAACAAGGCGTGACTATAAGTCGATACCCGAAACAAAGTGGCATTCACTTTGTACATTGAATCATGCCAATTCGTTGTCATTAACGAGAGGCGCACGTCTACACACCACTATAAAATCCAATGTTTCATTTTCTAGACGGGCGCTGTAGCAAACAATTCATCCAGTGGCGTTCTTCGGTCGGGGCCGTATCACACATCCAAGTTCCAACAGGCGTCTAATCACTTAGTCCAAAAGCTTACGTCCATTGACCCAACTATTGAAAAGTAACGTTAGTCTACCCCATACTTGAGACTCTTGTGGATATATATATAAACCTGTGAAGCTTAACCCCCCCGTCCGGAGTTGCCTTCGAAGTGAAGCGAAACGCCGTCTCACTTTGATACATTCATTCCACTTTTAAGCATTCATTTATTACTTCTGTCTGTCTTTTCCAACTCAAGCCTTCAGACATTCTCTCTTCCCTCTTTTGAAACATCTTCGGCTTGCAAACATGAAGTCTCTTCGAACTCATCGCTCCAAATCCCTCCCAAGCAACAACTCATCCAAAAAGTCTCTCTTTTCCAAAATCTCCCGTCGTCTATCTCTCAGTTCTCGTAAACGCTCCGACTCCGTTCGTCTATACGACGAGAGCGACAATGAAAGCACAATCCAAGTGATTCCTCAAGAGGTAAGCCCCCAGATGCCCTCTTCAAACTCCTGACTTACAAGAGATAGTTTCAACAGCCGCCCACACAATCTCGCTTTGCTCGACGAGCTTCCCGATTCTGGTCTGTTTCCTCAGCAAACCAATTCGACGACGAGTACTCTATGCCTCAATCGCCGACGTACCCTTCACATGGAGGCGCTTACGTACCACGCCATGCAGCAAGCGACTTTTCAAAGACTGCTACCAACCGTCTGACCATAATGGTCGAGGCCGATGAGACGACGCTTTGTTCATACAACTGCCGCGCCGACAGGATGGGCAGAAACCACAGTATTACGGACAGCGAGCCCGACGTTGATCATCGCGAGCGAGCGCTTCGAGCGTTGACTGCAACACGCAGTAGCACCCTCTCAAGTCAAGCAAGCAGCGACGACTACACTCTCTTCCTGGCCGACGCCGCAACAAGTACAGATGCTCGACGCAGAAGATCAGCAGCAGCTTGGGCTGAGCTCGAGCACAGAGCATCAATGATGAACATGAACCACAGAACCAGTGGCACTGATCATCTTATCCCTCGACAGAACCGCGCGCAGAGCGCTTATCTGGGTGTTCCTAACAGCCCATATGAATCGCCAAGACCTGTGAGCTCCAGACCTGGAAGCTCAGTGGCTATGAGCATCCATGAGTATGTTAGGCCCGCGCAGGTTGGCAGGGCTTGGTAGCCAATAGCTGCCGTGTAAAAATAGCGAGTTTCAGATGTGATATGATTGGGATTTCCGAATAGGCGTTCAGGGCAGGCGTTTATACAATATCAGAGTGTAAATACAACTCTCAAGTCAAGAGTATGAGGCCTGGACTGCTTCAAATCACAACAAGCGTAGTTGCGCATAACAAATAAACCACTGTTTTGTTGACCTGTCTGCATTTCCAACCCTGATATCAACGTGACCAGTATTTCCAGGCGCTACCAGGCCCCCGACCTTGATGGAATATACAGTAGATCAGACAATATCGTTGAATGCACTAATGGAATGGTGGTATTGACAAACAGCCACAGTCGTATATATAAACTGAAGCAATAGCCCAAACGCCAATTTTCTCCACGCGACCGATCATATCGCGGAACACATGGCTCGTCTCGTATCTTCATGCAAGAGAAACCGCCTTTCCGTTACGCTCAAATCAGAAACCCCTGCCCGATGCACCGTAGTAAAACAATTCTGTCCGCAGACTGATATAAACCAACGAGATATCCAAAGCATACCATGCTTAATCAACCGACGCCAAATCACTGGCTGTTCTTGCATCATCTCTCCTGGCAAAAACGATTTGCAAACAAGACTCCAACAACGCTGTTGAGAAAGATCATTGTACTGCAGATGCATCGTCTGCAGGCTTTTATAGCTGCCCGGATGACCCAAAATAACCAATGTTCATTACCAATGTAAACAGAACACAAACGCCACTTTATGACTGCATGACTCCGGCGACTGGCCTTCTTGCCGGTATTAGAATCTCCTCGTCGTCCGAGCTATCGCCTGTCTCTGCGCTGGCCTGGTCAAGCATCCTCTCGATGTCTTCATCGCGTAATGTTTTTCTTGTCTTTCCATTCCCTATGCCAATACCACTGGGTAGTGAAAGTGTCCCTCGTAGTTGACTTCGACCACCAATCGTACGTCTTCTGGGCATGGCTCTATGTTGGCCACCATATTGTTGCTGCGGTGAATCTAGATCCATTGGTGAACCAGGAGGCGGACCCATGGATGCGTTTTCGTAAGGAGATCTTCGAACTTGCTGTGTCTGGCGCTGTGAGGGTAGTGGCTTTCTAGGTCCCGAAGGCAATGCGTGACGCGGAGCTTGGGGTCTGCCCATGACATTAGGTGCTGATGAGCTTGGGGGAGAGAATGCATGTTTCAAGTTGGCCGAGTTTCCCGGACTACTCATAAAGAGCAAGGTCTCAATAGCATCTTGTTCCCTCACATTTTGATGTGGTGACATGAGAACTGGGTCGCCCGAGATACGAGACCTGGCCCCATGATGCAAGGCAGACGGTTGGCCAGGTGTATGAGGTGAGGCGGAATGTGAGTGTGATAGCATACCCGGCGTTCGATGGGGATGAGAATTACGACGCGGGTTCACGTTTGGTGCAGGTAACGCAGAAGGTCGAATAGGTGCTGGCGGTGCGAGAGAAGGCTTGGACCAGATCGTTTCCGGTGGTGTGTGTGACTTCCGTCGTTCAGTAGCAGAAGCTTGTGGTAATGGAGCTGAGGACGAGGGTGGCTTGCTCATGGCCATTCGAGGGCTTGCGGATGAGCCTTGTCGGCGATGTACAGTGGATGTACTTGAAACGGGAGAAGCAGCTTGCGATGCCATGTTTTCAACTTCTTCGAGCGAATTTGACTGCCAGCCGTTGTTGACTTTGACCATGGCATACGAGAGACGCGTTCGTAATTCGTTGGACAACTAAAGCGGGCGTGTTAGTCGTCATCCCACGCAGACCAGATAGCAACTAGAGCAAAGACGCGGTCTTCTACCGTCGCGGTTGACATACCTCTCCAATATGACCACCCGCTGATGTTCTGCTCACAGCACTCGGTGTTCTTGAATGGCCTTTAACGGGACTTTGGCTTTCTGTACGGCTTTTAACCACACCGTCGGCCATTCGTTTCCGTGTGTTCGAGTAAATCCTGTCCTGTGCAGCAGCAATCTCGGAGAGCTGTAATAGTTGGCTATCCTGGCTAGACGGTCCAGGTGCACAGTTACTGGCGTCGCTCGCTGGCGGCGTGAATGTGGGATCTGTTGTAACGGTCATGGTGGTGTCTTGCGACCCGGTATTCGAACGAGGATGGCTCTGTGTAGAACCATCGTCGCGGTCGGTAGAAGGTTTGCGCTGCATTTTGGCGATAGCAGCGACAACAACTGCATGTGCTGTTGTAGTTCTGGTCGTTGAATCAACAGCAGCACCGTCGTCGGGCGCAGCAGTTATCGACGCAATCGGGTGGGAGGCTCGCGAGAGCGCGTCGGCCGGGATTGGCAGTGGTACCGCGGTATCCCCACCTTGTCGCGCTCCCGTTGCTATCGCTGTACCAGCAGTAGCGTCGACTGTCTTGAACGGCGGAGGAGGCGCGATACGGTTGTTGTTCAGCGCAATCTCATGTAGAGGCTGGTTTGGACTCATGACGGATCGTATTGAAGCCTCCAGAGAGGAGTTGTGAGAGTTGTTAGGGTGAAGTTCCAGGACCACAATTGGAGGGATTCCAGAACGTATAAGCCTCCGCTGTACAGGTGAACCCTCACTTTAACTTAGGCGCTGTAGACCGACAACTGTCCGGGAGTGGAGGTACACGTTAGAGGCCCCAGAACGAAGGGTCTAGGGTCTAGACGAAACAGCGCGGTGGGAAATCCGGGCTATCTCAAGGGAGCTAGAGAAAGAACAGAGACAAGGGAAATAATTGGATTTGACCAGGGCGCGAGGGCGATGATATTTATTGATTGTTTTCTGTTTATTTGTGGTTGTTGGCCATTATGAATTCAAGATGAGATGGGTGATCCACGTCGAATATATTTAATTTTAAACACGGAGCCACAAGAGACCCAAACGGCAGGTAAGGTTAAAGTCGTTCCTGTTTTGAACAGAATTTGAGGCTGCAATGGATCGGGTTTGTGGGAAAGAAGATACAGATTCAACGCGATCTGATACGCGACGTTTACGACTTGACTCGGTCAGTGCAAAATACCTTAAAGTGTGCGCCTGCATGGAAACGTTCTGTGCTCACAAGGTTGACCGAGCCGAAATCTGCTAAAGATACACTAAAGTTTTAGTGGCTGCAGGGTGGTTCCGGGGTCTCTTCCAGGGCGTTCGTCCGCTGGAGGTTTAATTGATGTGCTGAACCGTGGACAGACTCTCCTGGTGAACCGTCAACGGGGATACAAGTCATTCGTGTCGCATGAACGTTACCTTGAGGCGAATTTGAGCTTATGAATAGGACACCTCTTTGGTGAGGTGCAGATACACCCCGGTCATGATCTGAGGTGTCAGTAAAACACTCATTCTCGGTCATGCAGCTCGAAAATATTAAAAGCCGCGTGGCGCTGCAAGGTTTTGTGAGGGCTCGACTTACGAGCTTGCGCAAAACACATAGGCATCAGTACAAGATGGTTCAAGTATCTAGATGCCTAGAATCACGCATCAAAAGGTCGCAGACTTGCAGCGAATTCGTTATCATAAATCAACCCTCAATGAATGAGTGCAACGGGAATGACCTCACCCCTGTAATCCCAAATTGCTTTTCCCCCTCCTTCCGTGGATCGTGGGTGACAACCAGACCCATGACACGCTTGGGCCAGAAAAAGTCAGTAAAGCGTTGATGACGCGAGATCACGTGCGGCACAAGCCGCAGCTATCGATTGTAAACAATTGGAGATTGATAAGACAAGGATGTAGGGATTCCTGATAAATGATAAATTCATAGATACTAGTCTTTGTGGTTATTGCAGTGAATCAAAATCTTAGATCATTCTGAATCTTTTTGGCCGGTTTTCTATTAATGATGCTCATAATACATGGTCTATATCGCTTCAAGAAGTCGTCTATCTTATCATGATCTCAACACCATAGTTACGCTGCGAAGCTAGCTTGCTATAGAACAACTCATCCACATGCTGGCTCATCATTTCCAGCATGTCCATAGACACCGCCATCCAAGATGACTCCCTCGTTGTTATCAAGATCATGCTGAACGCGCTGCCATCCCTTCTTTTTTCGTGCCTCCCGTCCCTCTACCTCAGCACCCTTGCCCTTGGCATCAAAGACAGGCTTAATTAATGATCCAAGCAGAGGATTGCCACTGAAAGCGCCTCCATTTCCTTCACTACCCTTATTCGTAGATGAGTCCTCAAAGCCACCGTTGTTGGCCTCATCAACGATCTCATCTTCGGACTCGGGTGTAACGGGACGTTCGACAGCCGCCATCTTGCGGACGACCTTGCCTCCCACTACATCAATGCTAACAACTTGCTTACGCTTCTCGTAGTCTGGTCGTGCGTTCCATTCCATCTCTCGCAGGACCTTTTGTTGTCTCTTCAATTCGCGTGCTCGCTCTTCAGGAGTCGCCCACATGCTGCCCGTTCCTGTAAGTGCTCCGCCCACGTCGAAGTCAGCCGCCTCATCGCGGACGGTAGTTCGCTTTGCGTTCTGGGCTTGGAAGTTGAGAAGCTTGTCACGATGAGCACGAGCCTTGGCTTCGGCTTCGCTAAGTGAAGGGCCGTCGTTACCGCGGGGTTGAGTAAACGGTGCCGGTGTCTTGGCTACGTCAGCGCGACGATTGGCATCGCGGTTAGCGGCCTGTCGTTCACGCCCTCGCTCATCCTTAAGCTCTCGTATCATCATTTGAACATCATCCGGTGTTAGGAGAGGACTGCCGCAGAAAGTACAAGGTCCCAACCCCTCTTTCATGCATATCACCTTGCCACAAGAGAGACAGTTTGGTGCTGCGCCTTGCAGAGGATGTCTCGTAGCAACACAATTACACTTTCTAGACTTGGAGTTTTCCAGTGTGGGGTTTGTGGAGATCTCAAGCGCACGGATAGCAGCATCAAGATCAGATATGGCAGTTGAGGCGCCAGCCATGGGCATGCCTCCAGCTATTGAAATCTTGGTAGTGGTTGCAGCTGGCTTTGGTGTGGAACTGCGCGAAGCGGGAGTCGACTTGGATTTTGACTTGGGTGGTCCCTCACCAAGCATGTAACCGGCTGAAGCATGTTGTTTAGGAGGAGGCTTCGCGACAGGCTTAGGATCGGGTTTCGGAGTCGATGATCTCGAAGCATGGTTACTGCTAGGAGCGCTCGACCGCTGAGGAATGTAATCAAGACTCAAATCCTTCTTGCTGTACGTCGTACCAGCAGGCGCAGCATATTCGCTAACTTGTCTAGCCTGTGGTGTGTGTATGTTTGCCTTCTTCTTTTTCGGTTGGCGTTTCGCCTTGGGTACGGCCTCGATATTCTGCGACTCGGGTTCTGGCGGTGCAGCAGCATTGGAGTACGAGGAGCTACCGGGCGCCGATGTTTGTCTCCGGGAGTTGAACGACGATATAAACTCGATCGCTTGAGGAGAGTCTCCTAGTAGATTTCCAAAGTGATCCGCCGCTTCGGCTGTGGAGAGAGTAGAGGCGTAATCGAGGACCTGCTTGAGCTCCTCATCAGGAAGCGGTAACAGCTGCGAGAGCTGCGCGATGGACATGATGGGCGTTTTTCGCTGCAAATAAGATTTTTTTTCCTGGTGTCCTGATAGATCCTGGGCCGTGAATATTTCTTCTTGGGGGTTTTAAGGTCGAAAAAGTCGAGATCGGATTGTTGACGTCGTTGAAAGAGACAGCTTGGAGCTTCCCCCACCAAGCCGCCTTAGCCCCTCCAAAATCTACATTCTATGCTGACTCACTCGCCGACCTTGACCTGTTCAGGCTGCACCCCGTGTTTGATCAGCCATGAGCGATGAGTTATAACAGTTTTAAAACGAAACTTGGTTCCAAGTTATCGGTGATAGACTACCTACCTAGGTACTAGAAAGTGATCAGTGGCAGTGAGGGATGTGCCATGAAGGGTCCACTGTGTGGCTGAAGCATGAAGGACCCTGTGTATGATCTGTCCCGTCTGCAAAGAGAATCAATAGGTGTGGTGCTCGGGTTATCTTTCCGTTCTCCGTACACGTGCTTCCAGCATGGGAACTTCAATTCTTCCCGAGGTATCCCGTACTTATGATGTGCAAATATTCACAGATTTCTTTGCGATGTTTGGATACAAGGTGGAACTACCGGATGAATGGATAAGTCAACAGCTTTGAAGCGAGCCAACCACGAACAGCGACAGCTCTGGGGACTTGACGATGATACGGACATCTCCCATTCTCCACAAGATCGAGAGATAAGATGAAGGGAAATCCACTAGAATAGCCAGTGTGAAATGGTAGACTACGGTTGCAGTAGTGCTTGGCAAAATGTGGTTACTTTGGGGTTGTGCAGGTTGTCATACAACACCTGATCAAACATTTTCGGGATGGAAGCTTAGTAGGTAAGTAGGTTGGATCTTGAAGCTGGTTGTGAGCGGGCAGTATGAACGCAATACTTGTAAAGCACACGGAAGACTATTGTTTCAATTGAGAGTCTTGAACGTCAAGGCACTCAATGTTTCCAATATATCGTAACTACATTCATGTTCATGCCTTACAGTTGCTACCTATTTCATCATCATTGCTTGAACTTAAACCCCCCGTTGCTCCGTGCTTTCAAAATACCGAGTGTCCTCCGTGCTGGCCAGTCAGCTCGATGCGCTAAACCCGATAGAGTCTAACCCGGCGTTGACTTGCCTTGCGTTGGATGGAGCTTCCCCATCCTGTCCTCCTCCTTCCGGTTATTCCTCCCCGTATTTAAAGTGCTCATCGCCAACTTCTTCTTTCTTCCACCCCCATCCCGTCCTTTTTTACCCTTTTCACCAATTGAACACTTTATCAATCGCAAAAATGTTCGCCGCTTCTCGCATTCAGCGCCGTGCTTTCTCCGCCACCGCCCGGGACGTAAGTCAATACCCCTCTTGCATTGCGCAATGCTTTGTGCCGCTTGATCTTTTTTTCCTCTTCACCGATCGAGACCGGCCCGGTCGTTGAGAGGCCATCATGAAGCCCAAGAACGACTTCATGATCGCCAATTCAGCTTCAGTTCTCTGTAGACATGTACTAACTGTCATGTATAGCTTTCCAAGGTCACCGTTCTCGGTGCTGCTGGTGGTATCGGCCAGCCTCTCTCTCTTCTCCTCAAGATGAACCCCCGCGTCACTGACCTCGCTCTCTACGATATCCGTGGCGGACCCGGTACGTAACAACATTCGCTCCTTATGCTTTGGAAAGGTTATCCTGGGTTGCGAACGCCTCGCTTGCGATGAATCGAGGAACAACAGCCTCGGTCGAGCTATCCCGAAACCCGACCAAGCTATGATGCCACCTCAACCAGTTCAGAATCGACCGGCTAACAATTCTGCTAGGTGTTGCTGCTGATATCTCTCACGTCAACACCAAGTCCTCCGTCAAGGGTTACGAGCCCAACGCTGCCGGTCTCAAGGAGGCTCTCTCCGGCGCTGAGGTTGTCCTCATCCCCGCTGGTGTTCCCCGCAAGCCCGGTATGACCCGTGACGATCTCTTCAACACCAACGCCTCCATCGTCCGTGACCTCGCCAAGGCCGCTGCTCAGGCTGCCCCCAAGGCCAAGCTCTTGATCATCTCCAACCCCGTCAACTCCACCGTCCCTATCGTCAAGGAGGTTTTCAAGGCTGAGGGTGTCTACAACCCCAAGACCCTCTTCGGTGTCACCACCCTCGACGTTGTCCGTGCTTCCCGATTCGTCTCCGAGATCAAGGGAACCGACCCCAAGGACGAGAACATCACCGTCGTTGGTGGCCACTCCGGTGTCACCATCGTCCCTCTCTTCTCTCAGTCTAACCACCCCGACCTTTCCTCCGACGCTGAGCTCGTCAAGCGTGTCCAGTTCGGTGGTGACGAGGTCGTCAAGGCCAAGGACGGTGCTGGCTCTGCCACTCTCTCCATGGCCATGGCTGGTGCCCGCATGGCTGACTCCGTCCTCCGCGCCGTCCAGGGCGAGAAGGGTGTCAAGGAGCCCGCTTTCGTCGAGTCTCCTCTCTACAAGGACCAGGGTATTGAGTTCTTCTCCTCTCAGGTCGAGCTCGGCCCCGAGGGTGTTGAGAAGATCCACCCTATCGGCAAGGTCGACGCCAACGAGGAGAAGCTCATTGACGCCTGTCTCACCGACCTCAAGAAGAACATTGAGAAGGGTGTTGCCTTCGTTGCCTCCAACCCTCCCAAATAAATCATCTAAGCTCTCTTCGAGCTAATGGAGGATCTTCTAGCTTAAACACTAGACGACGTGGTGAAAAGGGGAAAATTAAAAGACGGAAGCTCTGTCATGACACGGGTTCCTTGCTTGTGAAGATTGGGTAAGAAGACGAAGGCGTATAAGCGATTGATATACCTATGTTTCCTTTCCCACTGTTCTACCACCTCCATAGACTTGGAAATCCAGTCTCTGTACCATAGCCATAATGAAAAAAATACCCAACATAAACTTCGCTCTTTGACATGTTCTTACGTGAATCATCAGGTGACGGAAACCCATTCATTATCAACAATGTCTATGAACTTGAAGGTACTGGGAGTAGCCGCCTCGAATATTGCGAAGCCTTAATACCAAGACCTTTAGGGGATATATTTGTTATAGCAGGAAGTTATGATCGGTACCTTAGTTCTTCGTATTATTCTGCTCCTCTGACGGGCTGTCGATGATCACACACCGAGCCAAATATTGTTCAGACCCAAACTGCTTTATCATAGAAGCTCTCTAATTAATTCCTACAAAGTAAGCATAGCCTGGAATTTGGATGCCGGCCACCCAAAGACCGAGCGCGATCTCGAGTAACCTTCCTGCACATGCTCGTCCATTGTTTCAAGCCCTACAAGTAGTATTGTTTGTCCTTCTCCAAGTAAACACTCTAGCACATGATTCACTCATGATAGCTCTTCCTCAGTCCCAGTGCCTAATTGCCGCGTGTTGTATTGATGCCAAACTCATATACTTCCTACAATATCGGGTCCGTCGCGAAGACGCAACTTGCCATCATGGACGTTATGATATTCTTCTCATGAACCCCAAGGCAATTTCAACTATCTCAACTCCTATCATGCCGTACATCGGATGTAAGGACGAGCAGCGACATCGGAACCGCAGTCACCTTTCCATGGACGACAACACCATCGCCCGCGCCTCTCAATCAACTTCGACACTTTTGAGGAGAGGTAGATCCGCATCTAGCGTGACAGATATATGGTCCACGTTTTGTCTTCTACTTTCGAACTTAAGAGAAAGTTGCCAAATGGCGAAAGGTACGCTCCTACAAGAACAAATAGGGCGTATCCATCATTGTAGTATGGCTCTGTAGAGCAGACCATGTCTACAAGGCACGTGAACTAACCCACAAGTTTACCAGAATACAGCTGAAGACACTCCAGTAAGTGCAATTATCCCAGTATCACGAAGATGAACAACTCTTTAGAAGAGAAGTAGGCTAATGAGACCACACAATCTTTACTATTCAGTGGAGATGGTCCCGATAGGAACGAGTGACTTCCCCTCTGGATATTGACAACGAGAAGAACCTTTACAGCTTGATGATTCCAAACCACTCCTTCCACTTGGGGACTAGGATACCATCTCAACTGACACCTGGTGTCCATACGAGGAGCTGAGGAATCTCACGTGGCATAGAAATGCTCTCAACCTATCTGCCTTAATACTTGTGATCTGCGCCCATCCCATTGCCAGTACTGGAAGGCGTGATCTGACCTGGCATCGGGTTGATCATTGTAACTTAGATGCCAACCTCCATTGCTCATATTAACTATAGTTAGTTTATTAAACTGAAGTTATCATAGCGATGATGCGAAGTGGTTATAAGCCAGTGCACCCTTCACTTGCTTTGCTCAGGGGTTTCAATACGCTATGTCTAAGCCTTGGAGGCCATCCGCACGCTTGTTCCGCTGTCGAAATGGTATCAAAGAGGCTCATAAGTTATGAGCCCATGTTCTCCTTCTATAATTCTTATCTGACTCCAATACATAAGCACATGGCTGGTTGTATGGCCGAAGTGTGAGCGTTCCGAGTAGGTATTCTTTATCCTCACTTTCATTTGAGATGCCAGGGATCATTTTGGAAACACGATCAATTTTTTTGAGGAAAAGATATAGTCACTACACATTTACGGAGTCACCCTAGCCTATTACTCCTTCTTTGTCTGTTCCATATCTTCTGGTAGATATATCTCGTCAAGAAGTCGTACACCAACGATGCTCAATGCTATCACCACCACTCCGTAACAACAATACTATATATATTGAGACATCCCTTTTTCGTGTAAATAATCATGCCAGCCCACCCCTCTCAGTTATTTCAGGTCCCTATGAAAGGAACACGCCACATGTCTTCTATCGTCAAGACTGTTCAGCCTACCCTATGCCATAGCATTTGACCCCTTCCTTCTGTGACATTGCGCTTGAGCAGCCCACGTAGACGTCTGATGCCTCGATCCAATCATTGATACTATCACGCTTGTGACGCTAGGGTCTTTAGATGAAGTTTGGAGTGAATTACGCTGTGCGTAGGGTAGTTGTCACTGGGCATCAAGAGATCCAAAAGCGCTTTGAATAAAAGGCCGTAAAGGGGCACAAAGGAGAATTGTAACATGTTCACTATCATCAGTACTCAAATTTTGGACTTCTTCTGTAAGTTAATTCTATTGGCATAAGTTACATGTGCTAATTGGGGGCTCTATCTCCCATTACTCACGATTGTCAACATCGCGAGCTACGAAGACACCCGAAGTCGTACTGCACCCAGCTCACGATCAAATGTGAACTCTCCCATAGTAAGATCGAAACTTGTCGCTCATTTCTGCAGTCCCGATATCATACGGTAGCAGAGAAGTGCTTGCCATACAACTGATGCCCCGTGTCAAGCGACTACGGCTCCCTTACGGCAAAGTCGAGACGACTTCACAAGGTACATGCCTCGAAGCATCTCGCCGCATTCGTCTTTCACAAGATATCAAGTGACCTGAACTGCGGTATCGAAACAACAAATACATTCCAACAACTTGACCGTAACAGCACAGGTCTCACCGCCAAAGAGCCTCAACATAGCATCCCGATAGACGAATAAGCGACAGACAGATCTGTAACACTTGCATTGCATTCTACAGATGTCTTGCCTCAACCATTTCACACTGCTTCAGATCTTACGTTCGAGACTCATCATATATGAGCGGTGAAGATCCTGATAGTCTCATGAGCAACCACGTCTGTAAAGAAGATGCAATGTTCTCTGAAACTGGAAGGCTGGAGTAGCATCGCTTGTTCTAAAATATGGGAATATACATGTGCATGTCGACTCCTCCTCTTTTCATCCCTATTTAGTGATTGTGCGTATGCAAATTGGGGTAGCTAAGGTGAGGCCATATCAACGAACAGGATGCCCTCAATTGCGAGGCGGTGAGCAGTAGGATGCAGCATATGAAGAGCGATATCCAATCATGTACGCGAACGCGTTATGCCTCACAAGAGGTTAGATTTACGAAGATTAATTCTGGAGGCGAAAAAAGAGCCTCTGATGTACATGGTAGGGAACTGGGATCCAAAGTTGGGGACCTGATAAAGCAACGTCCATGGCCTAATTGAGAAGTGTAGACAAACCAACACCACTCCGGCAGGGAGGTAGACATGACGAGATGAGACGAAATGCAAGTCTTACGATGCAGCCTCATTTTTGCAGATCAGGGCAGATCGAGCATTGCATTCGAAGGGCCCATGCGTGCAGTAGTAATAATACAGACGATTCAGAGTTACAGTACATGATGGCCCAGGATAGGGATGCGATATTGGGCATATCATTATGGCAGTAAGAATGTGCTGTAAGCAGCACAGTTGGCAGTCAGACTTGGCCATTCACTAGTCTAGATCATTGCCAGTCTTGTTAATTAGAGCAAGGCAAGTCAAGTCAAGTCAAGTCAAGTCCTGGCCCGATCTCGACTTAACTTAGTAGAGAACGAGAACCCCGGTTGACACTCCCGTGTCTCACTTTGGGGGTAGATGCTGATGCTCACAAGGCAAGACAAAGTCCAGACAAAAGGGGAAACGGAGCATTAGCCTCTGCCAAGATCCCCTCGGCCTCATTTCCCTTGATCCCCGTGGACACTAGTTATATCCGTGACTTTCACCATTTTTTTCGATGCGCAGCATGGATGAGGGGATGGATATGCAGTCGGCTTAAAACAGAAATACCCCCAAAGGGGATCATCTTCCCGTCCACGGGATAGATCATAGACCCAGACCACATGGCTTAGTCTGGAAGAGAGAGGGAAAAAAGATGGCGCCTCACCTGAGCCCAGCCTTGTTCTGTGTCAAAGCGCGTAGCGTCCGGTGGGAGTTGACCACCCAATAAGAGCTAAAATGTGATATATTTTTGGGTAGCAATTGTTCGCTACTAAAACAAAAGAGACAACAGCAGGGCTTAAATCCCCTCCACTGCTTCAAAGGGAGAGAGATCGGCGTAGTCCTTCCCCCCACGCCCTTCATCCGGCAATATCCATGACTGTTCCTTGCAAGTACAGTATGCAGACCATAACTTTACCCAGATGAACGTCCATTGGTTGCATATTTGCTTTTTATTTCACAATGCCCAGAGAACCACCAACTTTGCTTTTTCGATGAGCGCGCTCAGGCCGCCCGCCTTTTGCAGTTGACCTTCAGTCCAGTTTCCGAAAATATATGGATTAAACTGTACGCATACAGGTGTTGACTCGTGTGTAATGTCGGTCTGGAGATGCCATGCCGGAACATGATTCATATTTCCAGTCTCTGATAGGACCGATGCCTATCTTTTCGAGCTTGGACTGTCCGTCTATCTGTAAGCACAGTATCCGTATCCGCGTTTGGTTGTCCAGTGCTATTGGATATTGGAGCCTTACACAGGTTCAAGGCTGAGAATCGACCGTGATCAACCGGACTAGACTGCTGAACTTGCAATCGTGGCCCAATCATCAGCTGCCCTTGTCTTTATAAACAGCTGAGTATTGCAGGAGACTGTAGATCTGGCGAGCAGCTAGCCCTACAGATTCTAGAATATCATCTGCGTACCATATCCCGTGGCAATGCATATCAACGACCCGATATACAGTCGCAACATTTTCTTTGAAAATATCAAGGCGGTGCAAACTGAAGATGTCATGGCGACTTGGTTAAACCTGCCCCTAGAGTATCTTCGAAGACACAAAATTCGAATGACTTGACAAACAGGTCATTCAGCCATGTTTGAGTTGCACATGCAGTTATGATAGATGTGAGCCCTGTCATAACTCATCATATAGATTGAAAACTGCCATCGAATCATATTTCATTCTCGATTCACGGTTCCTCGCCAGTCCTTGACGCATTTAGAGGTCGCCTTTCTCCACGAACCTTGGTAGTAATTTCATCTTTATCATGCTGTAGACCGAGTGATCTTCAAGATTGCCGAGGAGCGAAGGTAAAGTGTTTCTGATACTTGTCTCGTCGAGACTTCGGATACAGTTTCAGATCATGTCTTTCTCCAAATTCGGTACCGTTAATACGTCATTTGGAGAGGTCCCTGTTTTGAATGTGCAGAAGCAAATGCACGACACTTGGAGTCAAGTGTTGTTTGCTTTTTTCTGCGTTGTTACGGTGTGCGAGGAAAACCCTTGCCATCAGCCTCACTCAAAACCCACTGCGAAAAACCCACCTTAATACGGTTGCTATATGTCGATAATTTCGACATATCAGAATGACAAGTTGCTGGTCCCGGCGATCCATATAGCCACGCGATAATGGACATTTTGGTGGTTCATGGAAGATTCATTGGGCTTAACTGCTATTGGATCATGAACGCGGCTTGAAGCCCAGCATGTCGCTAGTCCAACAGGGATCGGCCTAGCCATACACATAGGCTTGTCGAGCCGGGACTATCGAGCCAGCTGAGGATAATTCCGTCAGATCATTGCTGCCTCATTGTCCGGCTCCCCGAGTCCCTGACTTGAGATTTTATCATCCGTCTTAGTTATTTTATCAGCCAGTTCGAAGCGGGAGGCTACATATCCGACGAACCAGGGGTCGCGATCCGGATGACTGTAAAGTTCGAACAGTGCCTGAAGTGCAATAGTCGGTCCCAGGCCTATGGTCGCGCAACTCACTCCTTGTTAGCGGCTGCAAGGAGACATTGTACCGATCCGTTCTTGAGTCCCATTTACCAGTCATCCGTGGATGCAAGTGCGCGAGGACTATTCCCCTCCATCGTCGGTAAGGGAGTAATGAGGAATAGCTTTGTTGATTTAGCGATTGAAGCGCAAAGGCCACAATAAAAAAAAAGCTTGAGTGGTCATCGCCGAACTAGAAGCACTCCCCTTCGGCCTTGTGTAACACATCTCCATCTCATCGTCTTGGAAAACGCTTCCTTGCACTTGTTGTACGATATAGTACGACGTGAAGAAGCACTGCTGCGTTACCGTACCCTGTAGAAGGGGCGTGTATTCTGTATCGTAGTACAGAGTAGCGAGCTTTTGCTCCAATGTGGGCGGTTACAGGATGTAGAGCTAGGATCTGGATCTTGAAAATCACACATCGCCCCTTCACGGGATGCTACATGTATAATGCGTGTACAACCAATCAACAAGACCCGGCATGGCCGACCGGCGGATCATAGATAGGTACATACCCAATCGCTTCTTTAATAATTCTTGGGCTGTCATTTTTCTCTTTTCTTTTTCCTTCGCCGACTGGATTGCGGGTTAGAAGCTCACCGATGAGGAGAAGTCGAGGGGAGAACTTTGTCGTTCTTGGCTTGGCCGGGTCAGGACAGAGCTGGGCCTGTTGCAGGTCAATACCGAATCGTGTTGAAACTCCAAAATACAGTATTAGTACTAACCATAGATTGGTTTCACCACCGTTGTCATTCGCCATTACCGCAGTGCAAGGCCAATATTGGGGCAGTATCCCCTCTCACAGCGTAGGCAGTAGAGGTAACGCAGTGAGGACTCGAGCCAGAGGTTTAGGGTAGCATCTATGCATGGCAAGAATACATGAGGTGGTCTGTTATGAGTTGCTTCGCGGCAAGATCCTCACTTGGAAGTGGCTGTTTCTATGGCGAGCATTGCAAATTTCTTCCCCAAGTTTACACATAACTTAGGTAAGTCAGTTCCATGTGAAGAACTGCACAATACCTGATTTCATCTTACACTGCGTCGCATCTCTGGGCATGAGCTGTTTTCTCCACTAATCACTTTGGTAAACGTTGGCGGTTGCATTTGTGAAAGGTACCGTAACAGCTCGAATCTTTGGTCGTGATAGAAATATGACATTGAGCGATATTTATCTTGAAATAATAACTACCCATACAGAAAACTTAATGAGTGGAAGGAGTATTCCTTCTCCACGCACCTGCCGATTGACATTGGATGTACAAAACAGAGAGAAGGAACTGTCGAACGCAAACGGACTGGAAGTGGGGCGGCCTCTCTTGCCTCAACCGTATACTCTACCAACGACACCAGAATTAGAGAAATATTTTTGCTTCCATTCGCAACAACAAACAAATGTATTCGGACTTGATAAACGCGTCTGAACATCAATCATTCAACTGTCGATTTCTTAATGCTGTTAGATGACACATCACACACGAATAAACAGTCGCAAACGCGTCCCCAAACAGACCTATTAGCGAACTTCAGACTTTCAACAAAGGCTCGTTAATTCGACTTTTTCACCACCATTGACGGCAATGATTGTACGGGCCAAGTGTCGTATAACTCAAGTTCCTCCTTGTTGATCAGAATGAAGACCTATGAGCTTTTGCACCAAGCATCAGCCTGCAACGCTGGTAATACGCGAACCATGACGTCTCATTGGCAGCTTCACCAACACAAGCACGCACTTCTTCAGAGGCGCAGCTTTGTGCCACCGCACCACGCTGTCCATAACGAGGGATGCCGTGCGATAGGACAAGAAAAGACGACGTTAGGGAAAGTGCCAGATCTATAATGTGCAATGTGCGATGCTTGTGCAACACGGCCTGCATGATCTCAGAAAACCAACAACCTCATCGGCGCCAGCCCTCGCTCGCTTGTTTTCCGCCTGCAATGCACGCTTCCTCAACTCATCGCCTCAGGATTACGACAGCGGGAAACGTGAGGCTTTTGTTACTCTCCGAATACCTTTCACGTTACGCCGAGAGACGGATAATCAGCTCGCAGTGCGGCTACACCAAATCTTTGCTTTTTCTTTTCTCTTGGGTAAGAAGCTCAAACACATTGATAAGACTTTAAACTTACCGGTAACAGGATATCACATAAGCTGCCCCCTGTGCGCCTGTCTCAGCTTACTTGCCCAGTCTTTTGCGTGGGGTTGAGTTTTCTTTCGGCCTGGACCGAACAACTGCGACAAACCATAGCAGTTATACAAGCATCGTGCAATACCGTTCCCACGGAACCTGTAATTTGCATGCGCTCAGGTAAAAAGGATGAGCTTTAATACCCCTGACCAGATTCACAACATGGTGTTCTTCGCTGCTCGCATACAAGCCTTCAATTTGGTCCAAGCATAGCCCCAGAAGCCATGGGCTTAGCCAGCCATCGCTTGGCTGTTCCATATTCTTCTATCATTACCAGCTGATACTCAACAGATCTCTGCATCAACGGGATCCCGGGTCTATTGTTGCAGGCCTATTACATGGCATTGCTATCTAAAACTTTGACCATAACGATCAATTTCTGACAACAAACACGGGCCCCTAACAGCATTTCGTTGATTCAACGCTCTGTTAAATCTATTCAACGCTGCCAAGTGGATTCCATTGGCCTGTACGGATACGTCAAGACACTCACTGAAACATGCACGTGTCGAGTCCCTGGAACATGCTCTCGCTGTCTAACCCTGGTAGTCGGGATGGTCTCCAGTGAGCACCACATACAAATCTCAACAGTTTAAGCTGATCCCGCCGAACATATTTTAATAGAGTGATGGCGGACACCTGGCCTAAGAAACCTCAATTTACATACTGGAAATGGAGAATGTGCAACCTTGGTTGCGGTAGAGACAAGTGAATCTGTGAACCGTCGCTGAAGATGTCTCACAGGCTACTGTGCAACAACTCTCAAGCGAAGCAATGGGCGACAGTTCACATAGACTTGTGAACTCGCCCACCCCGGGCGGGTTGCTTGGTACATCGAGGTCTCTCAACCAACCACTGCCGTGTATGAGCCAGCGAGAACAAGGCGGGGTAGGAGAACGAGATGTGTTTCGCCTCCACGAGTGTCGAGTTGAACAGATTACTTCCTGGTTTCGCTTCGGGTAACCGCCTCATCTCGTCAAAACCCAAGCCAGAGGTTTGGATCAAGGCATCCAGAACCACCCTGACGGACTTTTGCCACATGACTTTATTATCATCCTGAGACTGAGTGCAGTGAGTATTCTCTGGGAAAATTGTCGAAACTCTTATTATGAGAAGCCATCCTTGTGTTGCACCAAGATATACACCTTCGACCTCGAATTTCTCTATTGACCGACGAGATTCGGCCTTGAGTGGGTGGTGGGGAGGTTAGGCAGGGAATAATGCGCTAATCAATATCAAACTTCGCTGCCTCGAAAGGGTTGCGACAACAGAACAAAAGCCCTCCGTCAAATGTTTAACTGGTCTCCATGATCCAATCTTTGGATTAGTACAAGCTCACCAGAAACTTTGCGCTGTAGGGCGGCTCCCTTGCGAGCGGCCCGCGCGCCATCTTTTTCGCTAGTATCCCAATAGCAACTGCAGGATCTTAGAACCTAGTCTTGCTTGGTCGCTCGGTTGATCAGCAGGCCTGAGCTATTAAACGCTACAAGCATGGGCGATCCCTACAGCTTTTGGTACACCCCTGAAGGGAGGATCCTGGTCCCCTGTGCAGATCGCATGTCCGCACCTTTTCACAAAGCCGACTCGTCCTTTGTCCAGAAGGCTCGTACTGTGAGTTATGATAAACATCTGGCACGATATGCAGCGTGATATTCCCTTGGCTTTCCCGTTGAATGTCTGGGAGCCCTTCAAGAGCCGAGGTGGCGTTCTCTCAAATATTCTGTTGAACCGAACCCTAGAAGTATCATCATCCTCATCATCGCGACCCACCCCCTAGCTACTGGCGTACCAAGCGGTTGGAAGGCAATACATACTGCACTGTACATCTATGTTCTTCACCACTGGGAGCCGTTATTCTACGTACTGAGTCCCCCTATGACTTCTCGGGTAGAGCCATGAAATGGCTCGCAAGCCACTCCGTTCTCTTATCAGATGTTTAGCTGGATGCTGAGTACATGGCTCGTACAGAACATCCCTGTCTGTATCGCTGCGCGATGCTTGACAACAGCTACGGTCGGCCATGCAATCGCATTCTTATATGCAAATTGCTATGATGGGAACACAAAGCCAATGCCTCTTGTTGGAAAGCGAGAAGATCATATAAGTTAAGTGACACTCCCGCCCGAGTATTAATGAATATTCTTCGATCCGAATAAAGAAACAACTTGACAAGGAGTTCCGACACAGCCATCTTCATCCAAACAAGGCCTATACTTACGACTCTCGCCCTCGCATCGAACCTATTCGTGTGAGGACCCATCGCTTGTGTCAGTGCATACCGAGACAGGGCAACTCGGACTCAGGAATCCTAGACTCAGACTTAGAGTTACCACAATCTGTCAAATCAAGGTATGCTTATTATAACCTCATTCTTAGTGCTTGTCCATTATTGTTATTCTCTGGCTATTTATTCCTTCCTTCACCTCAATCCGCACGGCGTAATGGAGAGCACTTTTCGATCCCAATCCATTCTGTCGCCCGAGAGTCGACGGGAGTGGCGTCTTGATGTGCAGCCAAACTTGTCGACTGCGAGGGGTTTTGACGCCAGTGTGAGAAACTTCAACAACCATCTGCAACCTATGTGCCTCATTCGCCCTTGCATTATTTGATCTTTCCGGTCGTTCCTCCGTACCTTTTCCCGAACGAGGAAAAGTTGCTCAAAAACGCCGGTGGGCGTTGAGTCGGTTATGAGAGATTTGTGAAGATTGAAAAGTCATTATTGTCATAACACGGAAGCATCCCCGGAGGCGGCCAAAAGCTACTTGCAGTTGCGACCAGAAAAAGCAAAAAGGAGATGAAGTAATTGACATGGAGTTGACAGATTTGACTCAGAAGAGTGCCGGGAAGGCGATCATTGATCATCCTACGACAGAAGACCGGGATCTCATTTTAATTAGGCTTAACCCTTGCTCAGCGACACGGAACTTCAGCACTCCCGAGGCACCAGTATCTTGCTTGGTACAGATTTGCTGACGATTACAAACCTATTCAGGCTTGTTGGGGCATTTTCACCTTGGCGAAGCGACCGAAGTGGTGGCCTACAAAGTTGGGTCGTTGACGCGAATACGGTCGATTAATGTACGTGGTGGTTGTTTGATACAGAGAAGTTACTCTTTCGGCAGACTGATCATCGGGACATTGCTGTTGGAGACCAAGCTGCACGTCGAGCCCCATCGCAATCTCGTTCTACGGTGATCTGGAATTTCGGTGGTTCGGTACCCGAAGATCTCTTTTTCGGACTTGCTTTTGGAGGTGAGTGAGTACGACTTGTTCTGATCTCCTTCTGCATATACACCTTGACCCGGTGCGGACAGAACATTCTTTGCACAAGTCGGAGACGAGTTAGGACTCTGATCTGGCCTGTGCTACTGCACAGGACAAGCAAGGCACCCTAGCCGCCCTTATTAGAGGAGCTTTCAAAAGAGAAAACAAATGGAGACGGGAAGACGGGAGCGGACCCAGTACGGTTAGAACCGCGACCTTTCTTGGACTGGACCCTCACTTAGGCCTTTGCTCCCTTGAGGTCCATAACTGTTACTGGGTAAAGCTCTTCAGCCCTTAGAACGATCTTGGCTTGCCCTGGATACCCAGCTGATGCCGCCTGCGCCGTGCACCGCGCACTACCGGCACCCCTGCACACCACTATTGATTTCCTTTTCGAAAGACAACCAATCACTGGCTTACATGGCTAACGACACACCCCTCCCTAGGCCTCCCGATAGACTACCGCACGCGCATTACGCACACATCCATATTATTCAGGCACGTTTACAAACCGTTCTTTTTTTGTTATTTTTGCTTGGGCTCCCAAATTGTTCCTTTTTCTTTTTTTCGGTGTGCTCCAGCTGAGCCGGGGCATGCTTCCAAGAGAGATGTCCATTTGAGGCTAGTATGCCTCTTCTCCTTACTTCTGATTCCTGCTCTCAAGCCTCCTTGCCCCAGGTCTCTTGTTCATGAGTGGCCTGCGACGTCTTGTCGAAGAGGGGTGTACCCTGGCTTGCCATAGTGCCTTCTACCACGGATGTACGGTGTCTGTCTATACCACCTTGCATCGCGGCAGGGCTCTGAAGACTTCGGGATGTGTGTGGGTGAATGGTGAGGAAGCAAAGATCTTGTTTGTGTAGCAGATGATGGAGTCTTTCATTCAGTCTTCAAGTCATGCCTCCTGCGGATGGGTTAGCACCTGGCACACAGAAACAACTTAGATCAAGCTTCTCCACCATTTCCCGAACCCATGATGTCTCCTCCCCACCAGTTGACGCTGCCGTCACCCTTGCAGGAGGCTTTGAGACAGTCGAGGATCTGGCATAACGGCCAAAGGTGGTTGATTCCTAGCCTCCGCAGGTCACATCCATGACCTTTCCCTCAAGCATTGCGTTTACCTTGCCTAGCTTAGCCCCATCTGCACTGCACTACTCTGCGCTGCGCGGACAACGCTATTGCTATCTGACTCCAAATGTATCCGTATGCACATTGTTCTTCCCTCGCCTCTGAGCTACTTTTTTAGATAGGCGAGTGGGGGTGGGATCGTCAAAAGCAAGGGTTGAACAGACTCGAGTTGACAATGTCCAAGGCCAAAAGCAGCCAGGCGACGCACTTTCTCTCTTCCTCCCCTACCCTGGCACCTCGTCCCCATTTCTCTCCTAGCTGAAGGCTTCTTCATCTTCATTGGCTTATTGTAATGGAAGGGATGGAATAGATACCTACCTCAATCCATAAGCTCTAGCTACTGGTTTTGTTTCGCCCTTTTTCCCTTGCCTCCCTGCCCTTTGGCCGAATACTTTCACAAGAGACATCTGAATCATCATTATCTCCTCTTGACGCAGGGCAAATATCTTGCATGCACTGTCCAGTCCTCCCAAAAGGAAATGGTCTTTCGTACTTCGTCTCCCTCTTCTGCCACCAACACTCACATCGGCATTCACGGCCAGTGCTTTCTCCAAGTCTAAACCGACTCACACCCGCATTGAATCATCTACCCGTTTGTCTGTCTTTCCTCCACGCCTTATCCACTCCAAGTCAAGCCAGATCCATAGGTTTACGGGATCTCGCGAGTCTAACACCCTTAAGCATCGCTTAGTGAAGTTGTTCTGACCATAAACAGGCTCAAGCGCCCTTGCAGTTGTATATCTCGTACAACGGCTTTGGAGACATCAGCTTGACCCTTAGTCTCACCCTGTTCCTGTTGATCACTTATTGGAACTCAAGTCTGCAAGGTACGAATTTCTTGATTTCATGAACTGGTGTTTCTTCAAGCCAGTAACTTTCGTGGCAAAACAACGCCATCGTTGCCGTTGATGTGCAACTAAGAATATGACCTGACAACGGTTTCCAGAACCCTCATCAAGACTAACACAACATTCTTCAGGCACAACATTACATGTCTCTGTAACCTATCTTCTGTTATTATTCCTCGGCGTGTTTTGATCCAAATTTACCACGCATACCTGAGCACTTCTTCCCGCGTCAAAGAGTTCACTTCCCCAGCTTATCGTCCTCCCTTTGCCCAGGAAACCCTTTGCTTCCAAGGGCAACATATTCCGCCCTTTTCTTGGAATGCAAGTGTCTCTGGACTGGATTGGAACCCACGACTACCCCTCTCAGATTCGCCAGTAGGATCCCCGCCATCCACTTCATCTGTTTCAAAGCGCCACCTCCAGCACGCAAAAGCAATTTAAGGGAGAGCCTGACCGACAATACCAAGCATTCAACAACATCATTACTGCATACTGCTGCATGCCCTGTGTTAGATCAAATCTCCGAGAGTCAAGACCTGTACAGAGATCACTGTCTTGGTAGACCCATAAGACCTCGTCCAGACCTGGTTTTAACTACGACTGCGACCACTTTCTGTCCAAGACAACCGACCTACATTCTCGAGTCGCCCTGAATAGACCCAATTCCCATCATCCTCCCTTGTTGACAGCTTGGATGTCTACTGCCAAGTTCCAGTGTCCTCCCTACAAGCTTTTCGAGGTGAGTCGCAACTTAGACCTTGTTCCAGCACTCCCGTGACACGACAGATCCCTTTTGTTCTTCGCCGCCGCCCATAGGCCTGCACAGCGTTTCTCTTTTGTCTCCCTCTATCGACATCTGCTTGTCTTTCAACAAACGTCTCGTCTCCATAGTGTTTCGGGACTTCAAACACTGACATCAAGAACTCCAATAGCCCGACTACCATCCGCAAAAGCCCATTATCGTCGGAGTTGACGACAGGCTTGAATCGCCTGACACTATCGCGCTTCGCTACGAGGAAGCAGCCCGAGCAGAGACCGGAGGAGGAGACCCAAGAGGGGACTCCCCTCCTAGGCTTTTGGAGATGGCAACCTACACTAAGGCCCAGCTGCCTTCTATGCATGGTAAGTTGAAGGTTGTACTTGACTCCTACGAGATATGACGAGTTGCCGCGCGCCGAACAGTGTTTATGCTGGACTTGACTCACTGGAAAATGGCCTCTGATACAATTCTTGAACCGAGTCTCACTAACACTACAACAGCTGGCTACGATGTGGCAAGATACCAAGATGCAGGCTACGAACAATACCCAGCACAGAACTACCCAACTCAACAACAGTCCGACAAGTTTGCTCAGCTGAACCAGCAGTCTTTCGCCAACAACAATGCAGCCGTAGCATATGCTATGCCTACGGGCATTGCTCCAGCACCAACTGTTCTATCATGCCAACCACCAACAGGTGTCTTTGGCACCAAGGTTTATGTCAAGCTTTCATCACAATATGACCTTTTCTCGTTATCGACACCGATGCCACAATTCTCCTTACTGTTTGGATCTGAAAAGTGCTCTGCCCAAGATGTCTCTCGAGACCTGCAAGACAGTACTGGCTTTATCTACAGCTGCAGCGGAGACGCACCTCAATTTTTGGTCACAAACTGTCAAAGCAGCAATGTGCCATTGTCACTCGTCCTGGACGGCCCTTCAGGGGACGAAATTTCTCGCATTCCCGTTGGTACTTTTCAGTATCTTGAAGGGTCCGGGGATGACATCACGAGGTCAACCAAGATGCCTAAGCATGAGGACACAGCACCTGCCCCTACTATTGATCAGCCGAGTACCTCACCTAAAAGTGAGCCTCAACTACCAGCAGAGCCCGGTACAAATACCTATGGATATCCTCCGCAGCAGGGACAATATGCCAGTACCTTCCCGCAAGCAAACAACGACATGATCAGCACTTATAGCCGAAGCACAAGCTTCACGGACCCTCACTACCATCGCCGCCCGACGGCAGGATGGAGTCCTTATCCGAGTACACTGGGCAGCACAGGGAGAGGACCGGCAGGCTTGGATGCTTCAATGGTTGGACGTCCACCTTTGACGCCTCTCGGCATGTCATCACCGTCTCACTCTAACGGCGCCCCCCAACTAGTTCGAACAAGCACTATCGCTGCTAACCCTGGCAACAACTCCAACTATCACCCTATCTCTCTCTATTCCGGTAAAGCAATTTTGAAGATTGCTGGTAAGCTGGAGACGATGGCTGAGAACTGGACCTCAGAGGAATGGGCCAATCGTCGCCGGATCGTCCTCTTCCGCAAGACACAAAAGGGATCAACCGTCAACGCCACCTGTCAATCGGTAAGCGTCAACGACCGACCACCTAACAGCATCTGCATTTCTTGCATATGGTGGGCTGAAAAGGGCGAGTGTTATGTCACATCGGTCGACACTATCTATCTTCTCGAGCAGCTTGTTGCCGCGCCAGCCCGTTTCAGTGTCGAGGAGAAGAACCGTATCCGCCGTAACCTGGAAGGATTCCACCCCCAGACGGTGTCCAAGGCTAAGCCCGACAGCGAGGAGTTCTTCAAGATCATCATGGGCTTCCCCAACCCCAAACCCCGCAATATCGAGAAGGACGTCAAGGTGTTTCCCTGGAAGATTCTGGAGTCTGCCCTCAAGAAGATTATTGGAAAGTACAGTGTCAGCCCCAGCAGTACTGTAGGACCGCCCAGCATGATCAGCCAGCCTAACGGACATTATGCACCTTTGCCAACGCCTCCAGGACAGGGCATGGCCCCAATACACCCTGACGCCCACCCACAATACTCTCTTCCTCAGCATCACGACTCGATACCCTCACCACGATCACTTTCCGGCTCACAGCCTAGCTGGACACCATACACAACGGCACCTCCAGGATACTCTGCAGCAGCCTCTCGCACATTAAGTCCCGGACTCCGTCACCACAGCCCTCAACAACCGCCTTTACGTATCAACACAACACCTCTGCCAGCAGTTTCAAGCTACGACACTCGAAGCGGAGGTTATGGAACAAGTGGTCTACACACGCCTCTGAGCCATCATCCACCGACCGCGACTCCTCCACGATGGGATCCCACACCAGCGACATACCCAGACAGTTACCCCAGCCTGACATCACAAACGGCCCAGCCAGTGTACGGCGCAACGGCATATGGTGAACCTGCCCCCAGAGCATGAAGAGGCTGTGGCGCTCTGTCGCCTAGGTCATAATCGGATGACCACTGGAAGCTCGTGTTGACGCCTTGGTTGTGTCTGACGGTCGTATTGGGCAGCCTCGTGAACATGGGGAGGAGGGTCGTGGGGCAGAGTCAGGTGTTGTGGCGCATACCAATGACAGACGTCAGCAAGACACCATGTTCCCTCGAGGCAGCCCTTTCAGCTCCATGTTTGCTTCAAAGCTCCCGTTGATGATGGCGCCATTGGACGTGCAGATGGTGGCTGTGAGCTGCGACGATGCTCTAGGCGCCGCACCCTGTCTCTGTCATGGAGTTGAGCTCACAACAATCAACAGGATCTACGGCTCGGGCCCTTTTCTCGGGGATTATCGCGACTCTTTGGTCTTGGACCCCCATCTTCTTTTTTCTAGCGTGTGCCTCGAGAATGGTCATGCGCACAGAGTATGGAGACTCTACAGTATCATTCCACCACCCCCTCCTCGAGGTCATGGATCAATTGGAGCTAAGCGGCCTAGGGCCCAACCATGACTTGGCGGGTAGATCCGTCGAGCGCAAAGCAGGGATCACCTGTCGACCTATGGCCGTTTGCCCAATCACGAGACGCTTCACTTCACCACCACCAACATATACGCCACCTACGCTACACTTTGTCTTCGAGCTTGCGCACGACGTTTCTAGGCGTCCTTCTCCAGCTTCTCTTTCATGATGCTTGAGCTTTTTTGTCAATCTTGGGTCATTGTTGTTGTCGCCCTCACGAGGCACGCACACCATGGCATTTATTTATCTTATGTCTCTATCAAGACGGTTGCCCCATTTCGCCCAATAGGCTATTTACGGTAGTATAGACTTTGGCGCCTACTTTTTTCCTTTATTCCCTGTTTCTCTTATCTTTTACGGACACGCGTTTGTTGTACTGGGTCTACACGATAGACTTTTATTGGCTTGTTATTGGCTTGCTATTGTTTTTTATCTTCAATGTTTACAGGATAGATGGGATGACCTGACCTGGATTATGGATACGAATGGAATGCCAAAGTAGTTGGCACGGCACTTTTTTAACGAAGGGATGTCAGGAGACTGTATGGGGCCTCTACTTATTATTTACGTCGAGTTTACACCCTAGCCCGCTGGGATATATCTGGTTTGGATGGATTTTGGTCAATAGGCATTATACCCTTTGTGTGCATTCCGATGCCCTTGTTCTGTATGGCTCTCTCACTCTTCACATCGTCTGTAGACAGGCAGGCGTTTTACTTTTTTGCATATAGGTTAAAGGTTAGGGTAGGGTAGGGTAGGAATGTATATCATTCTTGCAGACTAGGCAGGCTAGAATAACGGATAATTATAATCTTGGAAAGCCATGACCTGATTGTGTCCCATTCCGTAGATAGTGACCAAGAAACGGACGGGTTGTTGCCGTGGGTGACTTCAGTTATTGATCATCGTTGGCCCGGTAGATAGTCATAGTGATGGAGCTTCGGCATGCGTTAAGATTACATGTGGACAGTTGGGGGGCGTGAGTGTCACAAGGACCCTGCATTAGAATCATGTTGAGAGGGATGACTCACTCTTATTGCTGACTGGAGCGCTATGATGTTTGTGTTGTATTGCATTGCATGTTTTGTATCAGAGGATCTGCTAGCGTATGTTACGTAGGTAGGTAGGTATGTTTCAACCGCTGCCGTTGAGATAGGGTTCGGGCATGGCTGGCCGTTACCTGCAACGGTGAACTTTTTATCTTCTTACTTTCTTACTTGCTTTTCTAGCTTGGTCGTACCTGGAGCTTGGAAAGTTAAGATTTGATCAGTACAGTACATCCACATTAGAGTTGCTTGTGCCGTGGTTATTGCCGAGTTCGCTTGAGTTTGGATATGTGGGCCAGAGGGGAGCCTGCAGCATGACGAGGTCTTCTCCCACTGTCAGCACCTTGACTAAGTAGATGTAGTTCGTATTTAGTACAAGCAATTATGTGTCTGCATCCAGGTAAAGTTTATGGATGTAACAATAATACCTAATAAAAAGAACTTGATGGATTATGTGTTTCTTTGAGGCAGGCCCCTGCCCTACACATCCCACACCTCCAATTAATTGTCTAGCCAAGCAGATACTTGCTAGATAAAATCAGATACTTTGTATACTAAGAAACTACTAATATGTGAATAGGTAGTTACAAATACCTGATGATGGAGTGCAGGTTGGTCTGTTAAGAGAAACAAGCAACTTTATTCGCATCAAATATGAGAAACTGGAAACCGTTGCTGTTTAGACGTTGCAGTATGTATCTTTGTTCCCCTACAATTCATCATAATTGATCGAATCCACTGTTCAATCAACATCCAGTTACAACGCAATAGCCAGCGATCCTTGCAGCGTTTTGAACTGTGTTGAAATTCTAGCTTTATGTCTGCATCGCATGTGCTTGCCTATTATCTAACCTCCATTATGCACCATAACTGAACACTGTAATAAAGGCTCATATACTTGGCCTCGAAGATCCATCTATCATTTTGAGTTCTACAACTATGGCGGTATAAGGTTGAGGCTATCCCGAGTGAACATGGAAGATATTGTTGGACACAGATTCACATATTGCAATTCTTCACTAGATAAGCTGCAAGTTACTGGAGAACACTAAACATACTCGTATCCTTAGTATTCGAATCAATCAATTGGTGATACCGAATTCATGTATAACCCGAGATTCCAAGAATGACACCTCATTGGATGATATTTAAATGCAATCAATTAAAGTCGCGACACGTTGATAACCCCTCGACGCGTCAGAGCGCGTCGCCCTGTAATAAGCAGTAGTGCCATTGCTAACCCCACAAAGTGCCCGTGCCTTTGCCCTGGCAACTAAAATCTCCCCCTCGATAGGTGCAGTACTATACAGTATTCAACAATCAACCAACCACCAAAAGAGTCAATCATTCAACCCAAACAAGTGCATCGTCACCTCTCTCCTTTCGATACCCCTATACCAGACGATCACTTCAACAATCTGCCGCAATGGCTACTCCTTCGAGCGATGCCGGCTTCATGATGTCGGATGCCCCCTCCCGGGCTCCTGCCACCTCCAGACGCAATTATGGCTTCCCCTCGTCTTCTGCATCGCGCCCACGAGGTCCTCCTTCGGAGAGTATGGGAGGCGCACCCAGTGATGATGAGGGTGATCAATTTGCAGACGATCAGGTTCCTAGGAGTTCAAGGATTAACAATACTGCTGAGATTAGCCGTGTCGAGGACAGAATTGGCCTGCTGGTTCAGGAGCACTTCGAGTCCTTCATCGAGAAGTATGTCCCCGGTGCTGCATCAGCAACATCAGAAAACCACCAACTAATACTTCTACTCGAACGATAGCTTTCAAGAGGATCCCATCAGCGCTCCTACACCGAGTGCCCCTACACCCAGCGCAGTCACTACTGACAAACACTACGTTGCCATGATCAAGGGCATGCGCATCAACTCCCTCTCAACCTTCTACGTTGACTATAGACATCTGGCTTCATATGAAAATGGCAGTTTGGCAGACGGTGTGATGCGACAGTACTATCGATTCTTACCCTTCCTCACCGCTGCTTTACACAACATGATCGCCAAATACGAACCTCTATACTTCCGTGAGCATCGCCAGCCTACCGCTTCGAGCAACCTCACAACCTCTGCAGCCAGTCATCTGGGCTCCGCCGACCAAACTGAGTCGTCTCACCGAAAGAACGAGCATCAGCAAACCGATAAGCTCTTCTCAATTGCTTTCTACAATTTACCCCTAGTGTCAAGAGTCCGTGCTCTTCGAGCTACCAACATTGGCCAACTCCTTTCCATCTCTGGAACCGTCACCCGAACATCAGAAGTCCGACCCGAGTTGTCTTTGGCCACTTTCACCTGCGAGGCCTGTCGCACAGTCGTGCCCAACGTTGAGCAGACTTTCCGATACACTGAACCTACACAATGTCCCAATTCGACATGTCAAAACCGCATGGCCTGGGCGCTCGATATCCGACGTAGTACTTTTGTCGATTGGCAAAAGGTGCGAATTCAGGAGAACAGCTCCGAAATTCCCACAGGTAGCATGCCTCGAACCATGGACGTTATTCTGCGAGGTGAAATTGTCGATCGCGCCAAGGCCGGAGAGAAGTGTATCTTTACAGGTGCCTTGATCGTCGTCCCCGATGTCAGCCAACTCGGTCTTCCTGGTACACGACCAACTGCCATGCGCGATGATCGCAATGCGCCTCGAGGAGCGGACGCTGGTGGAAGTGGAGTCAGTGGTCTCAAGGCACTTGGTGTTCGTGACTTGACATATCGCCTTGCTTTCCTTGCCTGCATGGTCAATCCAGACACATCTTCAACTGGCCAGTCTGCCACCAGCGGTGCTGCCGATATAGTCAACTCGTTGGTACAGAACTCCGCCAACGATGGTGAGCAATCTGTAGAAGAAGCCCAGGCTGCTGTTCTGGCATCCATGAACCCATCTGAAATCGAGGACCTTCGAGCTATGGTGCACGGCGATCACATCTATTCGAGGCTCGTGCAATCCATTGCCCCCATGGTCTATGGGCACGAGGTTGTGAAGAAGGGTCTACTCCTTCAACTAATGTCCGGTGTTCACAAGAGTACTGCTGAGGGCATGCAGCTTCGAGGCGACATCAACATTTGCATTGTCGGTGATCCGTCCACTTCCAAGTCTCAGTTTTTGAAGTATATCTGCTCCTTTGCGCCTCGTGCTGTTTACACCAGTGGTAAGGCTTCATCTGCCGCCGGTCTCACGGCAGCGGTTGTCAAGGACGAGGAGACAGGAGAGTTCACCATTGAGGCTGGTGCTCTGATGTTGGCAGACAACGGTGTTTGTGCCATTGACGAGTTTGACAAGATGGACATTGCCGATCAGGTTGCTATTCACGAAGCTATGGAACAGCAGACTATCTCCATCGCCAAGGCTGGTATCCAAGCCACGCTCAACGCTCGAACAAGTATTCTCGCTGCTGCCAACCCCGTTGGAGGTCGTTACAACCGCAAGACAACTCTTCGTTCCAACATCAACATGTCCGCTCCTATCATGTCTCGTTTCGATCTTTTCTTCGTCGTTCTCGATGAGTGCAACGAGCAGATCGACCGTCACTTGGCAGAGCATATCGTCGGCATTCACCAACTTCGTGACGAGGCTGTCGAGCCTGAGTTCAGCACTGAACAGCTTCAGCGGTATATCCGTTTCGCCAGGACCTTCCGCCCCGAATTCACTGAGGCTGCCAAGGAGGTCCTCGTGGAGAAATACAAGGAAATCCGAGCTGATGATGCTCAGGGAGGCGTTGGCAAGAACTCTTACCGAATTACCGTGCGTCAACTGGAGAGTATGATCCGTCTTTCAGAAGCCATCGCCAAGGTCAACTGTGTTGAGGAGATCAGCACTGAAATGGTTGTGGAGGCCTATAATCTTCTGCGCCAGAGTATCATCTCCGTCGAACACGATGATGTTGAAGTTTACGATGAAGAGCCTGTCGAAGACTCTGAAACGCTGCTCCGCGCCGCAAGTGCCGCTCATGGCGAGGATCTCGAGGGCGATGCCTCCATGGCGGAGGACGACCAGCCTGGCCGCAGCAGCGTCGCTCCTGAAAGGAAGAAGCAAACCATCACCTACGATAACTACATCAAGATGGTTAACCTGTTCGTTCAGCGTATCAACGAGGACGAGGCCACTATTGCCGAGGGCGTCGAGGGCGAGGAGCTGATCAACTGGTACCTCGAGCAGAAGGAGGATGAACTTGAGGGCGAGGAAGACTACCATCGTGAAAAGGCCCTGGCCAACATGGTACTCAAGAAGATGGTCAAGGTAAGTTTGACATACATCCCTACTTATTTGAACAGCAAGACTAAATTGGCTCCAGGAAAATATTCTCATGGCTCTACGAGGCGAGGGTCTTACAGATGGCGAAGCAAGCTCTTCAACAGCTGGCCAAGTCGTCTACGTTCTACATCCCAACTGTGCCCTGGAGGAAGTCTAGTTCCCTGTCATTGATTTGAAAAGAGTATAGAATTTTGTGTGGTTAATGCGCTTGTCATGACTAACGCCTTGAAGGAAGGGCGTTTTTGGAGTTTATGATAGTACACCGTCGATGATCTTGCTGTGAGCGACTGTACATATCATGGTCTGGATGGGACTTTTAGAATGGATGTTGTTTACGAGGATGTTAAATGATAGATACCTAGGCATTAATGTATGGGCATGCAGTAATAGAACGTCGCACTCCTATCCGTATATACGATCTCATTCATAACTCTTGCATGGTTGAATCAAGTTGCTGCATACATTCACACTCATCTGGCACATAACATTCGCTTAAATTTGTATGATTGATCAATTATCTGTCTGTCTGTCAAAGCCTCGTACGCACCCATTTCAGTCTGCGTCGAAACTCTCATCATTTCCCCATCCATCATCATGAGTCTCTCCATAAGTCCATAGTGGTCGTTTCTGAATTGCGGCTGTGCATCCGATCCAGGTCCTTTCATACAAGAAGAATAAAAATAAAGTAAGAATTTGATAAAAAAAAGGCCTCAACACATCAATTATCGCGAAAAGCACCCAGTCCCGGACCCAGAGTCATTTGTATTTTTGTTACTCAGACGCCATCTCTATCATTGAGAACATGGCGTATGTTCTTCCATTCGGTAGGGGTTATTGTAGGTAGTAGTAGGCCTTCAGAGGAGGGGGGTCTTGTTAAAATTCCCGGTTCCGCGGTATTGTCATCGTTTCCATTAATAGCTAAGCTCGCCCATGTATGCTGATAATGTGAACGAACAGACCGCCGTTTGCTATAGAAGGGAAAAGAAGAACAAAAAGTAGAAAGGGCGTATCGCGTGTTTGGCCTAAGCATAAGATAAAACAAGTGCCAACACGATGTATGAAGCCTGTATGCAGTATTTGAATACACAGGCGGTATAGGTGAAAGCTCGTTCCAGTGGTATGCCGGGGCGATCATCGATTGGAGATTTCGTGAGTTGGTATGTACTGACTGAGCAAGGAGGCCCAAACGTCCACAGAACATGGGTAAACTACAAGATGCTCTGCTCTTGTTGCGTGGCAGAATCACTTTATTGTGATACTATGCAGGGCATCTCGATGGGGGTCCTCCAGCACGTACTGATTTCCTAAGCAGTCAACGAGGCCGAGTTGCTACGGCCCCAATCAGAGCCTCGACCACGGTAACTGCCACGACCTCCTCGGCTTGAGGTTGGTGCGGGATGCTCGCCTCGCGAGCTTGACACATCTCGTTTTCCACCTCGACGTTCATAACCGGGGCCTCGACTCCTAGGGCCACCTCGATTGGACGAGCCTCGGCCGCCTCTAGTTGCGGAAAAGGGTACGGTGACAATCTTGGTCTCCTTCATTTCAGGTAAACGAATTCTCATGGCATTACCTCCACCTACTACTTCAGCAGCGAAGTAGTATGGTTCCATAACAGTTGGTTGAACCGTAAACTTCTTCGGCAACGGCTTGTTCTGTGCCGGCGCTGGCTGCCAAGCGGCTTCAGGAGCTTTGTGAGGTAGTCGGATTTGGGGGAGGGATCCCATTTCCTGTTCTTCGAAACACTCCTCAGCCATAGGCTTGCTGACTGGTGACGATTTACCCTTAGCAAAGTGAGCTGGGGCATTGTTGCCAGGCAAAGACACTGTGGCAGAGTCGTGGTGGGCAACCTGATCTAAAGCGCTCTTGCTAGCAGGGTCGACGCCAATTGACCTTTGAGGTGGTGATCTCGAACTTCCAAGCAAGCTGTTGATTCGATTCTGCCATTTCTCTTGCGATGTCTCGCCGGCTGCCAAGGGGAGACGGTTAGGGCTGACAGGGCCGCGTGCAACATCTTTAAAGCTAGGAGGTTGAGCCCAGCCGAATTGCACGCGACTTGCAGGAGTTTGCGAGGCTGCCAGAGATGGTGGCAGTCTTACTACTGGCTGTGGTCGGGGAAGTGATACATGAGGTCGATCTGCATTACCCTCGTAGGCCGGGTGGCCCTCCATGGTGGGTGGCGGAGGGGTTGGTGATTTCGATCGTGATGGCTCGTTCTCATTGATCCTGTCATAAGAGTCCCTTGTAGGGAAGAATCGTGAAGTGCGACCTTGCGAGGCCGCTGCTCCAGGCATTCCACCAACCGCACCAATACTAGCAGGGTCCTCGTGTATTTCATCGCCAGCAGTCCTCCAGGGACCAGCAGACTGTGAATCTTGAGGACCAACAGATTGACGAGTACCATCTCCAGGAGCATGAACCTGGCGCCAGGTATTCTTGATAACCGGTTGAGCATCTTCGAGGGTTAGACCGCGCTCAGCGAGTTGCCGATCACGCTCAACCTTCTCAGCTAATCGCTCAGCGCTCATCTTTCTATCATTCTCACTAACAGCGTTGATCCCCCATTTGCTCGCCACGTCAGAGCCTTGTGGGGGGCGAGGGCCGGAGGCACCGTACCGGGAAGGTCCGGAGCCAATAGGTGCCGGAGGCTGTTGTCGACCTTGTGGGGGCTGTTGTGAAGCATGAGGAGGAGCAATAGGTGACGGTCCCTTGCTTCCTTGGGAGCCTGGGCGATCATCCAAAGGCAAGCGGCCAATATCCGTGTTAAATGTACCGTTGCCAAGGCCTCGGTCGTTGTTAGGGGAGCCCCAGACATTACGAGCCACTGGCTGCGAACCTGTACCCCAGGTCGAAACGGCTCGGTCCTGTCTTGAAGCTGCAGCTGCTCCCCAAAGCTCAGTAGGCTTAGCTTCCTGGCTATGTGATACGCGCCTGGCAGCGGCTCCGGGGCCTTGGGGAGAGTGTCCTATCTTACCATCGGGGTCCTGTGGTTGCTGTATAGTAGCTGAGTGATCGCCATCCGTTTGGGCCTGGGCCGAGGTTTGTGTCGGCACTCCGGGACTCTCTCGCTGTTGAATATGTGTAGGATGCACAACCTCCTCGGACTTATCTACAGACTCCTTCTTCTCAGTCTTCTTCTCAGGTGCAGGTCCCATGGCATCCAGCTTCTTTTGAATGCGCTCTCTACGCTCAGCTTCTTCACGAGCTTCTTCCTCCTGTCGTCGCTTTCTAGCCAACTCAACGCGTTCTCGCATGAGCTTCTTCTGATATTCGACCTCGTCGCCGGCAGGGTGAACTGGAGGGGGCGGTCCAGCAACCTGCTCTGGGAGAGGCCCGTTGTTGTGTGGTTGCGCAAAAGCGGGATTGGGGGAAGCGCGGGGAGGCATCCAATTAGGTTGATGCTGTCCCCTTGTCGGTCCATGTGCTGAGTTTGAGAGGTTTGGCGATAAAGGACTGTCAACAGAGCCAACAAAAGACGGTCTGCGAGCATCATGTAGTTCTGGAGGAGGAAGCGACCCGTCGCCTCCTTTGTTCATGCGCGCGAACGAGCCACTTCCACCGCTGACATTAGAAGATCCTCGTCGTCTACCAAAAGGAGGTTCCTGGGTGTTTCTGTTCGTTTGGAACGCGCCAGAGGGCTCAGCTGGGTAATCCGGTTGAGGTGGTCGTTGTAACAAAGATGGATGGTGCCTGGGATGCTGCTCCATTCTCATCGAACCACGTCGATTGTCTTGCACAGGCTCATAGCGTCCAGAGTGGGAGTTATACAACTCTCGGTTTCCGTGGGGTGCGCTATCTCTCCATGCATGTCGGTTAAAGTCATCGGCTGCGATCTCCTTGGGTGGAGGAGGCGTCATGCCTTTGTTGAAAGGTGGTCTAGCAAGGCTGGCGTTCTCCGTAATCGGTGACGCTTTTTCAACAGGAGGCAATGTCGCCCACGGGGATTTGACCGGTGCCGGAGGTGCTGGGGGTTTGGCAACAAGAGTTGGCTTATCCTGAGAGCCGCTCTTCAGCACAAGTCCCTTACCTTGGGCAAGATTACTCGATTTCGTTAATGGGGAGCTGACAGATATCGGAGGAGCTGGAGATCGTGGTTTCTCGAAGGTCTTGCCTTTCGAGGCAACAGATCCACTGTCGGATGGTGGTGGGGGATGTTCATCTGGGTGAGGAAGGGTTGTCTTCGTGCCATCACCCCAGGTGATAGCTTCAGGGGCCCAATCATCATCATCATCGTCAATGTCCGCCCACTTGTTTTGTCCTTGCGCATCATCTTCATTCAGGCGACTGGCCATATGAATGCCATATTTCTTTAGCTCCTCATCAGTAAACTTTTTGGGTTCAGGGGGAGGTACAGCTAAATATGAGTTAGTACATCAGGGGTAAAGTTAGTAATGGGAAAACCACATACGTCGATTTTTGTTCCACACTGCACTTGCATCTGGCACACTACCAGGCTTCCCGCCATTAACACCACCGGAAAGCCGAGGTGATGAGTCTCGCGTGCTGCTACCCGTCTTGGCTATAAGTCGAGGTCGCGAGGAAGACAGGGTGGCCGAGCTTGTTGGGGGGGTACTAGAGCCGGCAGGCTGCTTCTCGGCGACCTTGGCTGAAGCGCTGTTGGCAGCCGCTTTCGTCGCGAGGAAGGTCTTGTTGACAGAGACAGATTTAAATGTGGCGGGTTTCTTAACCGTTGAGCCTGCGCGACCATGCCCTTTGTCTTCATCCTTGCTCTTTGAACCATCGGCACGCGATGCCTCCGTATCTGACCCTCCGCTGGCACTAGCATCGGCGGAAGTGAGTTGATCTTCGACACTCGTAATGTGCTTGTTCTCAATATCATCGTTGCCGGCACTGCCATTCAAATTCGAGCGGACGGGGTCGACATTATGAGCGTCGGGCGCCTAAGTTCATGAGAAAGTATGTTAGTAAGGTTCCATAGCTCTGGTAGCTCGAGCTCTCAGCCCAAATAAACAACAAAGAGCCAAAGTTTGAGGTCAAACTCCGACCGTTGCAAACGGCCATGAACATAACGGACAAGATGAAACGTACAGGCTGGGACTGAGAGGCAGTGGCATCGGCAGCTTTATCAACGGCAGCCTCTGTTGCCATCATACGTCGTAAGAATGCGCCGGTCGTGTGGTAAGCGAAAGAAGCCCTCAAAATGAGTTTCTCCGCCTAGTCTCGTTATACTTCGGTCGGACTAGCGTTTAAAAAAGTGAACGAAATGTCGTATCTCGAAGTCAGGATCAGCTGCGACAAGTCACCGCGGGGCGGGGAGAGAGAGATGTCGAGTTGCGGGGGAGACGAGGGGATATTTCGGATATAAAGGGCCGATCGTCGTTCGGGCGCAATGTAGCGAGAATGGTGCTCGATCCGAAGTCGCGAGAGAGGAGATATGAGTGAGGAAGGGAATCACCAAACTGCGATGCGTGTCAGTTACGAGGTGTAAGGTGAGGTTTCAATGTACCCGGAGTAACTGCGGCTGAAGGCGTTGTGATGTGGAAGGTAGAGGGACGGCCAGTTTTCAGCACGATGTTGGGGGCTGGGATAGGTCTAGCGCTCGAATGACAGGGGGCTGACATTGGCCAGCAGGTCCCGTTAATCCATTAAAGTCGCTCCCGGTCCCTGGCAGCCAGTGGCAGGGCTGTCACAGCTGCCAGCTGTAAGGCCCTGGAGCTTAGGGGATTCTCCAGGGCTTCCATGTCTAAGTTACGATTGGATTATCATCAAGCATGGAGCCGTATGACTCGACCGGCAATGCAGCCTGACCAAAACGAGTCAGATTGACATGATCCTGAACTAGCAAAAGCAATGTGAATAGGTAACATTCAGGAGACTCACTGAACTTGTTCATTAGCGTAGCCCATTTGTTCGCTCGACCATCATTTGCGCCATCTGTGAAGGTAGGTAAGACAAAAGCTCTGGTTTGAGTCAACTACAAGTGTCCTGTATAACTTTGGTGGCTTCCACCAGACCAGACGTCATATAACGGTTCCCGAGCTCAGAATGAAAGTCTGGTTCCAGCCTGGTATGTGCTTTCCAAACTGCTTCAACAGGGATGCTAGAACAGTTGAGTTCGTATTGCTGATGTCACATCTCTGTTCATAAGATGGTCATGACTGAACACAAGGACAAAACATCGGTGTCGTCTTCTTCACCTTTTCAGGTGAGTTTGTGGCCAGAAACTTCCCTGTCAAACACCAACGAGTATCACAAACAAGTGTTGCTGAAAACGCTCACAGATCGCATCAGACCATGCACACAGGGGGAAGCTTCCCTAAGCACAGCCAGCTTCATGGGTTCATATAGAGACCAGCACATAACCAAAACGTGATAGTAGTGTCACTTCACTTGCTTGTTAGAGATACATAGGGAAGCTAAGTCGCGTATTCGACCGCGAAGTTTCCGGAGTTTATATGTACACGACCCCCGCTCCCTCTCACACAATGATCCGTCTAAGGTATCGAAAAGCCACTATTGCTTAGTGGGCGTTGTTCTTGTGGTGGCCTAGGTGATTCCTGCGTTAGCAAACGATATTCATTCCCCGTTTCATCCTAGAGATACTCACGAAGGTGGAAGTAGTAGTTCTGGACGTAACCAATGCTGACAAGGAAGACAATCAGATGAATGATAGCTATACAATAAAGTCAGAATCCGTGAATCATGTTCGTCTTGAGTTTGGGTATCCGTACGCTTGGCAGTAGGGTTCTTGCCGAAGTGCTTGGCCTGGTATCGGCCGAGGAGACCCTTAGCCTTGACCTCGGGGGCGGCACCTCGGGGAAGCTTCTCGTAGAAGCTGACGACACGCTGCATGCGGATGGCATCAGGAGCGGCGCCAATGGCCTGTGGTGAATCGAACTCGGTCAGCCTTCCAAATCTTCGTCATGGTGGATTTTCCCTCGCATCGATATCGATCGTCCAGTAAAAAAGTCCTCATCATATCTCGCCCATCCAAAAAGTCGTCGGGATCGAAATCGAAGCTCCAGAAGAAAATAATATTATCGTGTGTTGCGTACCTTGGGAGAAGCGACCTGGATTTTTGATGTTAGCAACGGAATCAATCGGAGCACCGGGCGTTTGCGCCCATAACCGAAGGGGCTCGCTCACCTTGGGGGGGATGAGCGTCGAGAGCGCTCGGCGGGTGACGAAGCTCATGATGTCGGTGTTTCGGGGGATTCGAGACTCGGGAATTTGTCAATTGCCGCGTTGGGTCCGTCGAGGATCTGGATGACGCTCAATTAAAGGCTGGAGAATGAGGTTCTGTCGAGATGGATCTTGTCCCGCCCAGATTCAGGTTCTTGCCGAAAAGCACTCGTTCCGCGACCTCGGCGAAACTACTGATCCGCTCCACCCAATCAGCAACCCGCTGTTCAAGCTTGCTTCAACCTCAGAATATCGCCGCAGCCCACCATCACTCATTCTAGAAACGTTACGCCCACCATCGCCAATTGAAAGCTGAAGCCTTGCAATTATGGCCGCCCTCCGATCCCAGAGTGCGGCTCGCATGCTGCGAAGCGCTACCGCTCCCCGAGTCGCCCTCGCCGCCGCACCTCGACGATTCCAGAGCAACGTCACACAGGCCAGCGGCACCATCACTGGTCCCGTTACCAGCGAGCCCGACTACAACATTCAGGCTGACAAGGCTACTTCGTACGACTCCTCGATACGCGATTGAATATTGCCAAATGGAATTGGAGTACTGACATACCGCCAGTACCTACACCCCCGTCCCTCGAAATATCCAGGATGGCAGCGAGGAGATCCTTCCCGCCGCTATTATCTCAGGCGCTCCCATGGAGCTCCAGGCCCGAACAGTTCGGTTCGTCAATACCATCTGAGAATTCGATGTCGCCGTAAAAGTACTCGGAGCTGACAACAACGATAGCATCTACCAGGAGGCCAAACCCGCTACACAGTCTGGTGACTGGCGCGGTCGACGCTGGCGAATGGACTGGGACATTCTCCCCAAGGGACACCGATGGGAGAACCCTTTGATCGGCTGGCAATCTTCGGGCGATTTTATGCAGGGCACTCACATCAACTTCGCGAGCAAGGAGGACGCCATTCACTTCGCCGAGAAGCAGGGCTACGAATACTTTGTTCAGGAACCCAACTCTCGCAAGTTTGCTCCCAAGGCGTATGCCAACAACTTCCTGTACTCTGCCAGGAAGCTCAAGCACATCAGGACGAAATAGACGGCTTGGACAGCCTGGCTCTCATGTAAATATGTTTTATTTTTAAAGGCTCATTTTCGTTGTGTTTCAGGATCGAAGTCCGTTATATGATTGCATAGAAATCACCGTTGTATAACACCATGTATCAGCTCATGATTCATTGTTTTCCCGAATGCTATGGATTCTAACGGTGCGGTAGACGACAACTATCAAGTCGCTCCAAACACCAGTGCCTGATACTGGTTTTGCACTCTAATCCTTACCAGGATAAAAACATTAACCCAAACGCCGAGCTAAGAACTGTTACGATAACCAGCGCTTTACCACTTAACCAGACTAGTCTGACCATATTTTCAGGTCGGGTATTATGTCACGTTGTAATCATGGGGTCATGGCCATTGCCTGCCTGGGAAGTCATTCTACCATGCCCAGACAGGTCGGTGTTCAAGCCAAGTTCCAGATACTCTGGGATACTTTTGCCCTTGTCGCGAGCAATATTTTCGGCCCAGACGCGCATTCTCACTAGCTGGCGGATTGCCGATTCGCGTCTTTGCGATTGGCGTTCCAGGATCGCACGGTTGACGTTATCAGCTACTTCTAAACGGAGTTCTGGCTTCAACAAAGCTGCTAGTTCCGGCTCAAGATTGTCAGAGGGGAACATAAGCAATGACATGGTTTTCTCGAGATCTCCGAGAAATTTCTGGTTTGTTGGTGCTCTGGGGCCCAGTTGCTCAGTGGCAAACTTGAGCGCAGGCCCAATGTCGCTACCAGGCGTATTACAGGTACGAATGAGTTCGACAAGTTGAAGTCGTAGCAGCGAAAAATGCAGTGCTTTGTCTTCATCTAGAATCTTTTTGTTGAGTCAGCGACGGCTTGGTCAAGAATGGGTGATAAAAGAGTGGAAACAAAGGACAATCATAAAAAAGTGGTTGTTCCTCATCAAAGGCCCGAAGGCTCTATGAGTGGTGCATGTAAAACTCGAGTTCTAATCATATAGGCAAAAGGTGTCGCTTGCTGGAAAGTTCTTACCTCTGGATCAAAATCATTCAGTGTTTCAATAGCTGTTTGAATGTTGCCGCTATGTATACAATTTTGGATCTCCTGTCTGGCAATGATAGACGGGGTCTCCTGGTGAGGGGCCAGGTTGGCCTCCTTGGAGAAATTGGCTGCTGCGTTAGGATAGCCCTCCATAGTGAGATAATCCAGGATTAAGGCATTGATATCACTGTTGAAATCGTTAGCAACTGTTGATATAACACAAGTGCAAAAACGAGATGTATGTTGGTGATTTCAGACAAGAAGATTGATATCGTATCTCCGCATTATATATTCTAGGAGAGATTCCCATTGATAGTGCGATCATCACTTCACCAGGGGGCATAGTGTTGGAGTAGTAGGGGGATTGTATCGTACCTTTTAGGAGATTTCACATCTTCAACACGCCTGTCAAAGGCATGCTTGGATGGAGTAGCTGTAGAAGCAGATGACGTCTGATTCTCGAGTCAGCGCCCAGCTTTACAGAAAGCTTGGGCTGAAGCTCGGCTTGCCAACAATAAAGCTCACCATTTTGATCAAGTATCCCAACCACACGACACGTTTCGTTTCGACTCGAAGCTTGAACAGAAACTGTTAATCGACGGTACGATGGAGAAGCAATAGCCGAATAGAGGCTGGTCAGCGATTCAGCGCATGGAGAATCGAGCCCAAAGATCTTTTGTTAAGATCTTAATAATGCTGGCAGAAAACTTTTCTGAGCGATGTAAAGAAAAGAAACAGAGAAGAAAGTTTGATGGAAGATGGGAAGAGAAGAAAAGATGATTGGGGGCTGGAGGAAAAGAAGCCCCGAGTCGTGGGTCAAAAACCTGCAGCCTCATTACAGGGTTTGGCAGCCAATCACAAGGCCGTCATGATCCACCAGATCTCATGCCCTGTGTGCCTCAGGTCTCCATCGATGACCGCCCCGCCAGAGACGAAAGCAGTAGCAGCGCTGCGGGGGAGGCTTGGGTTAAGGTGCGCCGAAAGCACAAGAGACGAAATAATATGGTCATCTTAAGCTAGCTTGGCATGGCATCCAGACTACTTTATTTTGACTTCACAAGCTTCGATGAACAGCTTTTCTGTTACCCACCTGGCTTGGTCCCTGAAGATGAGCTACCCATACAGTTCGTGGGCGGTTGATGCCGCGGCTTAGCATCCATCCATCTCGTCGCACGGCTTTTACCAATATCAACGTGGGTTGTTCAAGCATTACTTCCCATGATATGACCCTCATGACAACCTAGATGTGACAGTTCTCAACTCAATAGCCAGAGAAATACCGATAAAGCTACCAGGTTGCAATCAAAACACACGTTGTCATGGTCATGGTACCGTAACCCAGACAGGGCGAATGTCTGGAGCCAAGCCACGCTGCCTTCAACAGAGGTCACCATGACATTGAGCTAGAGGCGTGATGGCTACGGACACGGTAGAGCAGGACAGGACTAGACCTAGCTTATCTCTTGACTCTTGTGCAGTAGCACTTTGGATCGTGCGGAGAATGCAATGCGCCTTCGGCCATCGCCGTCTTTCGACAGATACCAGCCAGATATGAGGAGAACCCTGAACAGGTCAGGTCGATCGTCAAAACCGAGAGCAGGGCCTGCTTGAGCTTAGCTGATCATCCCTCTTTCACTCTTGATTTACCGCCAACTTTATCTATATATCTCTATCCACTTACTTGTTTTATATATCGTCAACAGCTGCACCAACAACTACTCATCCTCGACCTCGAGCATTTCACTGAAGCTCTGTCCTGTCTCTGTTCCCGCTTCTTGCTGGCCCTCTGTGGATCACACACGCGACAGGGCCGTGCTCAGGCTGCTCCACCAAAGAACGGGCGAGAACCAAACCCTCAAAATCGAAGTTTGAAGACGCTGCACTGCCCATACAGCTCGTGGACATTGCAGGGCTAGTTTTCGGAGAGAGGAGAGTTTTTGTAGCTCTTCTGCTGTCGAACCGTCCATCGGCCCTTTGTTTATCCAAAGCCTCTCTACTTTTTTAACTTCACAGCCAAAGTCAGGGTGACGGTGACCTCATCGAGAACTAGCCCACCGCAATGTCCGCCTCTCCAATCCCTGAAACCAATGGCGGCGGACTTGAAAGTCATGTCACGGTTCAGAAGCGAGCCTACTATTCACCTCCTTGGGCCGATGTCAGCATTATCGGTGTCGCGGGTAGCTCTGGTTCGGGCAAGTCGACCTTGTCCCAGGCTATCGTCAAGAAGCTGAACCTACCCTGGGTCGTTATTTTGTCCATGGCATGAAACCCTTGAAAACTCTATATGTTAAACAATATGCTTATTATATGTCTAGGACTCTTTCTATAAGACCTTGACTCCCGCGCAGTCTAAGCTGGCTTTTGCCAATGAATATGACTTTGACTCTCCTGATGTATGCTTTTTGTCTTGCATGTGAAGATATGAAATCTTGGGGCAGTAACTGATGGTCTGCTTATATAGGCCATCGACTTCGATGTTCTGGTTGAGAAGCTAAGGGATCTCAAAGCTGGGTACGTCTAGCTGCCAACAGCTCTGTCCGCGGCACCAAGAAACTCAACTGACGTCTCATCATACTCACAGAAGGCGAGCTGAGATCCCCGTCTATTCTTTTGCGAAGCACGCACGACTGGAACATACAACATCCATCTACTCACCTCACGTACTTGTCCTAGAGGGTATCTTTGCTCTATATGACCCCCGAGTAATTGAGTTGCTTGACATGGGTGTAAGTTCAAGCTGCTGCAAATCCTTGTAAGGTGGTCTGGCTCTGACCATTGATAAGATCTACTGTGAAGCTGATGCCGACACATGTTTATCACGAAGACGTAAGTTCTAGATCTATTGCGGTTGACATGAAAAGATCGCTGATCAATCATGATAGTTGTGCGTGATGTACGAGAACGTGGTCGAGATATCGAGGGTATCATCAAGCAATGGTTCGGCTTTGTCAAGCCCAACTTTGAAAAGGTACATCTGCCGCCTCAGAAATGTCAGCATTTCGCTAAAAACTTCCCAGTTTGTTGAGCCACAGCGTAAGGTGGCCGACTTGATCGTGCCGAGAGGTATCGAGAACAGAGTTGCCCTTGGTGAGTATTGTCCTTGATTTTAAGGTGTCCCATGGCTTACTTTTGTAGATATGATGGTTCAGTTTGTCGAGAAGAAGCTGTTCGAAAAGTCGAGACATCACCGAGAGGCCCTGTCCAGACTTGAGGTCGCAAGTAAGGATTCGCCTCTGTCTGATCGGGTTGTGGTTTTGAACGACACACGGCAACTCAAGTTTATGAACACCATCCTCCAGGATATCGACACGGACCCTGAGGACTTTATTTTCTACTTTGATAGACTGGCTAGCCTGATCATCGAACAGTAAGAAACCGATGAAACGTGAAACTGGGCAATTACTAACGTAGTAAAGGGCTCTTAACAACGCCCACTTCGAGGCCAAGAAGATCGTTACACCCCAAGGATACGAATACAAGGGTCTCGTGTCAACAGGCGAAGTCTGCGCCGTTATCGTACTCCGAGGAGGATCAGCATTCGAGCCGGCACTACGAAAGACAATTCCGGACTGCCGAACAGGCCGACTTCTCATTCAGTCTGATTACTCAACGGGAGAGCCGGAACTTCACTACTTGCGATTGCCCGATGATATCGCAAGCCAAGAGAGCGTCTTGTTGCTCGACACCCAAATGGCTACCGGTGGTGCTGCCTTGATGGCGGTGCAGGTCTTGGTCGACCACGGTGTGCAGCAGGATCGCATCGTCTTGGCGACATACTCGGCAGGCAAGGTCGGTCTTCACAGATTGACATCTGTATTCCCGGAGATTACTGTGGTGGTATGCAATATGCTCGACTACCAACAGGAACGATGGGTAGAGAAGAGGTATTTCCGTTGCTAGTCTAGTACTGTTACATGAATAGTATAGTATATATCTTTCCACAACGAAAGAGCTCAAAGGCAAGGCATGAGGAACATACCACAACATAGTCACTACCCTAGATTGAGTCAGTATTGACGGGGAAGTCTGTAGTGGAAAGGCCGATGGCTAAATTGCCAGAATATACGTAAAGCATAAGAAATAAATGGATAACAGTTGCTACGTCAGTTATCATGTCCCGAGATCCACCATCTGTCATCTCATCAGTAATCGATTGATAACAAGGATCCATGGGACAGAAATGGCAGTGCCGCAGCTAACAGCAGAGCTTGGAAAAAAGAATCCACTCGGTGATACTATTTATTACTTGACGCAATGTCGGCCGAAGCGGCAGCCGAGTTATCCGGATGAACAGGTAACCCAATAATTGAAATGCCAATTAGTATTGTATGAATTCTCTTTGTGATCATGTTTATTAATGACGAGAAAAAAGAGTGAAATATTGATGTTTAAAGTGGTATTCTTCAGTGGAGTAATTAGCGTATCATGGATCGATTGCCATGGATGGATCGCCAAGAACTGGCTTTGTGATGAGCGACAGCTCTAACCATGACGTAGCTGAACAATCGTGGAGGTACACCACAGTACAGTACCTGGACTTTCAGCTGCCAGCCCACGCTATCCCTGGTTGAACAGCTCCGTAAACGGGAAGATCCATTGAATGCATTACACAATACCATAGTAATATTCATCGAAACCAAAAGACACTGATTTTCCTTTCTCTCTTTTCTCTTTACCATCTTGCACACTCCATTGAGTGCTTTCTCTCTCATCTGTTTCCATCGTCTCATGAACCAAGCGTCCAAACGCTCTCTATCTTTCCTTCCCAACGAATAATTCCAGCTTGGGCATAAATCATGCCTGTATCTTCCATGATGGCCGCGCGACTGGCTCGCGCTGGTCAAAGTAGAGTCATTAACAGCTCTCTTCGCATTAAACCATCTCTATCTCCTCGTCCGTCGCAATCGCGAAGCTTCGTCAAGCTCACAGGCGCTTCTCCTTCGATCACCAAAGGTTCCGCAGTAACCAGCCGAACAGCCCGCCAGCTCCCCTCCCAATTCTTCGTGCGCAACCTGTCCGGAAAACCACTGCCCCAAGGAAAGTCACGACTTGTTAACTTCTGCTATCGTGCAGCTGCTTGGGTTGGAATTTCGATATCCGCCATTGGCGTTGGTGTCGTTGGTTTTTTCATCTATGATGCGTCTACATATTTCGAGCATCCCAACCAGAGCGATATCGATGTTTCAAAGATTGCCCTACAACCTCGCAGTGGAGGTAGCAAGAACCTACCAATTGCCGAAGTATACATCGACGACGACGACACAGAAGAGCACCGCCGTCTAAAGGACAAGCCAAGACTGGTTATTCTTGGCGGTGGATGGGGTGGTGTTGCGATGCTCAAAGAATTGAACCCAGACGACTACCATGTCACAGTTATTTCGCCAACCAACTACTTCCTTTTCACCCCCATGCTTCCCTCTGCAACAGTTGGCACTCTCGAGTTGCGATCGCTGGTTGAGCCTATTCGAAGAATTCTCGCCCGTGTCAATGGCCACTTCATTCGTGCCAGAGCTGAAGATGTAGACTTTTCGCACAAGATGGTGGAGGTGTCCCAGACCGACGCAAACGGAAAAGATATCAGATTCTATGTGCCTTACGATAAGCTTGTTATTGCTGTTGGTTCTACCACCAACCCCCACGGTGTCAAGGGTCTAGAGAATGCTTTCTTCCTCAAGGATATCAACGATGCGCGCAAGATCCGAAACCAGGTTATTCAGAACTTCGAGTTGGCTAATCTGCCTACCTGCCCTAATGAGGAGCGCAAGCGCTTGCTCTCATTCTGTGTCAGTGGCGGTGGTCCTACTGGCGTTGAGTTTGCCGCAGAGCTCTTCGATCTCCTGAACGAGGACCTTACACGACATTTCCCCCGCCTTCTACGAAACGAGATATCCGTTCATCTTATTCAGAGCCGCAGCCATATCCTCAACACTTACGACGAAACTGTTTCACGATATGCCGAGGACCGATTTGCTCGGGATCAGGTTGATGTCCAGACCAACTCTCGTGTGAAGGAGGTTCTTCCCGATAAGATCATCTTCACACAGAAGCAAGAAGGTGGTAAGACCGTTACTAAGGAGCTCCCTATTGGGTTCTGTCTCTGGTCTACTGGTGTTTCGCAGACTCAGTTCTGTCAAACCCTGGCTGCCAAGCTGGGCAAGAGTCAGACAAACCGACATGCTCTCGAGACCGATACTCACCTCCGTCTCAACGGTTCGCCTATGGGTGATGTCTACGCCATTGGTGATTGCTCCACCGTTCAGAACAACGTCGCCGACCACGTCGTCACTTTCCTTCGCTCCCTAGCCTGGAAGCGAGGCAAGGACCCCGAAACCCTGCAGCTTAGCTTCGCCGACTGGCGCAGTGTTGCTGATGATGTCAAAAAGCGATTCCCACAGGCTGTCGGTCACCTTAAGCGAGTTGATAGGTTGTTTAAGGAGTTCGATAAGGACAAGTCCGGCACCCTTGATTTCGACGAGTTGACACAGCTCCTCCGTAACGTCGACAACAAGCTCACATCCTTGCCCGCAACCGCTCAGCGCGCTCACCAGCAAGGGCAGTATCTCGCTCGCAAGTTCAACCGCATGTCACGCCTGCATGAGGGTCTGGACGCCAACGACATCCGCGATGGTGACGTTGATGCGGCCGTCTACAAGGCCTTCGAGTACAAGCATCTCGGCAGTCTTGCTTATGTTGGTAACTCTGCTATTTTTGACTTGGGCGAAGGTCGAAGCATAGCCGGTGGCCTCTGGGCCGTCTATGCTTGGCGATCTGTCTATTTTGCGCAGAGCGTGAGTCTGCGAACACGCCTCTTGATGGCTATGGATTGGACCAAGCGAGGTCTTTTTGGACGTGGTTCGTATCTTCCCCTCCCCTCTCCGTGAACATTACTAACAGGAACAGATCTTATGAGCTTTTGAAATATTTTCTTGCCTTACGATACGATTAATATGCTGCCTTTCTAGATTATGTGGCGTTGGAGCTTAGTATGGAGGTATTAGATGCGTTGCAAAAGATTATGTTGCTAGACATGAATCTGCGATGTGGGAGCCATATGTCTGGATTCAGTCAGGGGAGTTGCTCACGGTGCGTTCTGGGTCCAATATTTGTAGCAAAAAGTCGCAATATTATTTTCTCGCTAAATCTCCCGGACGCCGGTCTATCGTCTATTATATCTTGAAGTCCTTGTATGTCCACTTCTCCGTGTACTTGCCCTTGGCCTGCTTGTGGAAGGGAATGTGTCTCCTGCTCTCGACCTTTCCGCGCACCAGCAGGCTTCGGTATCTGTCTCGAAGCAAGTTGCCCTCAGGCTTCAGTCGTCGCAGTGAATCCTCCAGCTCGTCTGGAAGGACGAGCTCAAGATCGTGCTGAGGAAGCTTGTACTTGCCAAGCTGCTTGCGTCGCAACTTTTCCTCGCGGAGTTCGTCGATGGGGTCGGTTGCGTCGTCATCTTTGGAAACCAGGGCCTTGTTGCGCTCCCTTTCCTCAATCTCCTCAGCAATCTCCCTGATGCGCTGCTCTTGGCGGCGCTGTGCCTTGATGGCAGCCTTGTGCTTTAGAAGCTGCTCTTCCTCCTTGCGACGCTTAATGCGGTTGCGCTGAGTTTGCGTCTTTCTCTGCGGGCGCTTAACGGATGGCTTGCTGTCCTCGGCACCACTCTGGAGTCCTTCCCATTCAGAATCTTCCTCCCACTCTGAAAGATTGGCGCGAGCCTCGGCGGCCTCTGCTTCAGCTGCTGATCGGGCGGCAGCCTCTTGCTTCTCTCGCTCTCGCTCTTCCTGTTCGAGACGTTGCTTCTCGGCCTCACGAGCTTTCTCCTTCTCCTCTTCTAGACGCTCACTGTAGTCCGTGAAATCAGGGTTATAACTGTATGCGCCACCAGGCTTAAGAACAGCAGGGATCTGTTTTCCACTCTCGAGTAGAGATAGGGGCTCCTTCTTCATCGACTTCGGCACCTTGGGCTTGACCTCCTCGGCCAGGAAGTTGTCGACCTCCTTCTCCTTGGGCGCAGCGGGCATATCCCAGATATCGTAGGTAGCATCCTGTACTTGGACAGTGTTGTCATGTTGGCCGTCGGCAACTCGCTTTAGTCGAGAGAGCTCCTTGTGAGTAACCCAACCGGCTTTGTGGCGCTTCGCGGGGAGGATTCCGTCGGTTGTCTTGTCGCCTGGTCGCTTGCGCATAGAGACAGCGGGAACCGGCGATCGAGCATTGATAATCTCGTCGGCCTTGAGGCCCTTCTTGATGTGCTTGTTGAACTTCTTTTCGAGAGCAGCATCGCCCTTGACATCGAGCGAGAAGAGTTGTTCCGAAGGTCGCTCCTTGATGACACCGCTATTGACGTATTAGCTAGAGATTTAAAGCGCGACAGAATACCATCTTACCCTTGAATAATCTCCTTGTTCAATTCTTCAAGACCCTCCTGGACGTCTGTAACATCAACATTTTTTCTCCACGCCTTCTTGCCCTTTCGCGAAGGCTGACTATGTTGCTTTGGCGCAGCACCATTGCCGGCATTCTTGGATTCTAACACAGGCATATTTGCGAGTCCTTTACCAAAAAAGGATTCCTGGTATTGTCGATAATGAAGAACGAAAATGCTGCTTGTCGATAAAATTGGTGGGGGACCGATTTCTTAATTTTTTAGTGGGGCCGAAAAGTCTCGACCCGCTGCGTCCAGTAAATACGGAGAGAGTCACGCTTGACTTGTTGGGGACGCCGTTCAGGAAACGGAGATATGCTCTTATCGGCACGTGCACCTTCCTTGAACTTGTTCAGGGTGGCCTCCATCTCATACGCTCCTGCCGAATCTAGGATCTAGACGCTCCTTTCTCCAGATTCCAACTGGTAATTAGCCTTTATCCCTATACAATCCAGTTGCCACTCTCAAGGCTGCACCGTTCTTTTATCTTTTTCTGTGTCGCCAAGGCCAGGTTCCTCTTCTGATAGCAACGACAAGATTGTATCCCTCCCAGTGACATATATCTCTTAGCTTTGACAGCTGTCCCATACACCGTCCTTGCAAGAGACACCGAACAAGACAACACAACCGCAAACATGGCGCAGGCTGGCGGCTCTTACAACAACCCCTTGAAGAAATTCAAGTTTGTATACCAATAGCTGTATTTATATCTCATTTGCTAATGGCTTAATAGGTTGGTGTTTCTAGGAGAGCAGAGCGGTACGTCCATGACCGATTACGGACCCCTACGATCCATCACTAACAACAATTCCAATAGTCGGCAAGACCTCTTTGATTACACGATTCATGTACGACTCTTTCGACAACATGTACCAAGCGACGATTGGCATTGATTTCCTCTCCAAGGTCAGCACCGTCATAACCGAGTCTAGGCGCAAGACTAACACGACACTTAGACCATGTACCTCGAAGACCGAACCGTGCGATTGCAGCTATGGGATACCGCTGGACAAGAACGATTCCGAAGTCTGATTCCCTCATATATCCGTGATTCAAGTGTAGCCGTCGTTGTTTACGATATCTCCAGTACGTGCCCTTTGGGCTGACCCCACCACCTATCAACCCCCTCGCCTCCAATCGTGGCTATGCATGAATCGTGCTAACACTGCACTTCTTTACTTACAGACGCTAAGTCTTTCCAAAACACCAAGAAGTGGATTGACGATGTACGAGCCGAACGAGGAAACGATGTTATTATTGTGCTAGTTGGAAACAAGACGGATTTGAACGACAAGCGAGAGGTCACCACACAGCAGGGCGAGGAGGAGGCCAAGAAGAACAACCTGATGTTTGTCGAGACAAGCGCAAAGCTTGGTCATAACGTCAAGAACCTGTTCAAGAGGATAGCACAGGCTCTACCCGGTATGGAGGGAAGCGACGCGGCGGCGCAAGCTTCAAACCAGAGTAAGCACATCGCTCGCGAGACTTAATTATCAGCTAACACATCGTCTTAGTGATCGACGTCAAGACGAACAACACGCAGCAATCACAAGAGGGATGCGCGTGCTAAATACCCATACGCCGGATCAGAAATGGAGTACAGGAGTATCTGGGAAAACGCAAGCCTTGCTCGAAACGCGAAAGAACATTTGCTATGTTGCGCATTTGACAGGATATCAAGCATAGCGTGCGGATTTTAGTGCGGGAGCTTGTATAATACAACCAGCTACGAGCCTGCGATCGTTAAATAAGACACTTTAATGCCTTGGTTCGACTGGTTTAAGGCTGGTCAATCATTTCGCTTCTAAACTACCGCTCGATCTAAATCAGGGGTGACATTCCAAAATCTCTGAACATGCGACGACCCAATCGTCTTTTGCGACAGTGTACTTTTGTCTTCTGCTGGCCAATTGTGGTATCCCAAAAGTTGTTATTTTATTTACCACAAACATTCCCTCTTAATCTGGATTTAGGCGGCGTTCTGTACTTGCACTTCGCCATTGGCGAGACCGAAATAGGCCGCAATGGGCTTTTGCGCTTGGTATTTCTTGCCCAGCTCGACAGCTTCGTTGCCATTGAAGCCGTGGAAAAGACCAATTTCAACAATACCAGGCGTGCGGACCAATTCCTCGGCAAGAGCGCTGACTTCCCAGGCACCATCTTTTCCGCGACCCTCGGTCTCGGAATTGATATCCTTGAGGAGAAGCAAGGGGGAGAATGGCGCGTCAATCAGCCACATGCCGTTGTCTGTTACACATTCTCCAGCTTTGGCAGGGAGGCCTGAACGGATGGCAGGGTTGGAAGAGCCCATGGCTCGAAGACGGGTCAAAACGTCAGGTGCGGATAACGGAAGAACCTCGATAGGAATGGTCTTCCATGTGGTACAGAGCCTGGGAGATTGCTTTCGGTAATCTGCTGTGCGTCAGTGGTTTGTTCTAAATTCATCATAAGATGATAATAATTGGTGCATACCAGCTACAGCAATGAACTTTTTAGCAGCAATTGCAACCAATTTCTCTTGGAACAGACAAGCACCACCACCCTTGATAAGATTGAGATCCTCGTCCACCTCATCAGCGCCGTCAAAGGCAACGTCAAGAGGAACAGGAAGACCATTGACCATCGGCCTCTCATCCAAGTTTACAAGATTCAAACCAGCAGCACGAATGAGACCCTTAGACTGGCTTCCAGTAGGGATAAAAGTCATCCCACTGTAAAACTCGGGTCCCTTGCTGACAATGGCGTCCACAACGTAGACGACGGTGCTACCAGAGCCAATTCCAACAAACTTGTAAGAGGCATCGAGGTGGTCATTGACTGCCTGATAGGCAGCCAACTTTTTGGCCGACTCGACTAGGTTTGCTGCTGAAGACATGGCTCTTGAACTGCACCTGTTGCTGAGGCTGAGACCTTGGCTGTGTTTACAGCTGCGTATGTGGATTAGACTGAGTGGGATGTGCAGGACCCCGCGGTGCAAATGACGAGGTGTGGGGAGATTTCGAGAAGTATAGGGTAAATGCGTTGAAAAGCCTCTAGCGCCAACAAGAGAAGAAGGGAAGGTTGAGGGGGATACTCGTGTTTTAGTATTGAAGTTCCTTAGAGAAGATGGAGGAGGGAAAGGTAAGGTCTCGACCAGAGTAGTTGACTTCCTGGTGGAGAGATGTGTAAGCCACTTCATGGTAAAGCAGACGAACCCTTCTGCCAAGGGTAGGCCGTGAATAAAGTTGGAAGAACAACACGGCAAGCAGAATGTCAGGGTATCAATCAGGACACGAATGGGCAGGCACAAAACGATCACATGTGAGTGAGTGACTTCTTTCAGCCAATTCAACTCTTGTCAGATCAGAAAGATGGCCGGCCTATCGTGTTTTGCGAATCAAGTGCGACAATTTACTGCTATTAGCGGGCCAACGAAACGGGATCCGGAGAACGTCAACAGACCCTGCAGGCTTGTTCTCTTGCAGAACATCAGTCTCCTAAGATAGGCAAGCACAAGCGCTTCTTAGAGTGTCATTGATGGCTTGAAGATCGAACAGCCCTGCTGAGGCGCATTTGGGGTTGCAGTCAGTGACGTGATGGGTGCTGTCAATGCCCAGAACTCCAAGATGAAGCAAGCATGAGTAAGCATTATGATTGGCTGACGAGCTTCCACCCAGCATGACTTTTCTTAAAGGAGTACACGTGATTTAAGATTACACCGGCAGTCTCGGGCGCAAACTTCTTGGATACTGACCCTGGTTGCATCATATTCCGTCCCTGTAATTTCATCGTTCTCCTGCGCGTTTCCTTTTGAGCCTCATCATCAACTCACGAAGGCCATCAACAGATCGAGACTTCGAAGGCTCAGGAAACGAAACATCTTCTTTGTCAAATACGCGCCGCCATGTCTCGACTTACTCGATCTCTCCGGGTTCCCCGGCCCAAGGTAAGGAGCACGCGACTTGGACTCGATTTCGTCCTACGCGGGTGAAGTGGTCATCAAATACTAACAAGAACCGTTTGTAGAGCCTCTTCGGTATCACCAGCCTTCAGACCGGTACTGAGCTTATTTCCTTGGCCCTCGTCTTCAACAAGATTACCGGTGTATACGGACTTCTCGCCATCCTTACTGGATATCAGTTATCTCTCCTCCAACTCTCGACTTACGTCTACTCCATTGCTGTTCTGGTTGGACTTGCGATTCTCACTCCTCATGTTCGACGACAAAGCCCCTTTGAGTGCCTGGCCCTCGCCTGGCTTTACATCATCGATACCGTTATCAACGGAGCGTACACCGCGGCTTTCGGCCTAGACTGGTACTTCTCTACTCAACTCAACGAAACGATCGAATCCAAGAAGACGGATCTGCCAAATTTCGTGGCTGAGGGTATGCAGGGTCTGCGCAAGGAGGCTGCCATGCATGGAAAGGTCGTTCCTCAGGAAACGGCTGCGAGCATGTTGCTGATTGTTGGCGCGACGTTGATCCGCATCTACTTCAGCTTCGTCGTCATGGCTTATGCAAAGCAGGTGCTGCAGAAGTACATGCAGCTGATGATTCTAGAAGGACCAGGCGTTGATGATCAGGAGGGTCCTTTCGCCGAGGATCTCCCTGACGGCGAGGGCCGCCGGGGACGCCTTGGCCGTTTAATGGTTTCATGTGGCCGAGCTTACTGGTTGGACACCCGAGAGTCTGACGAATGGGCCCCCAGCCTGGGAGGACCTAATAAGCCCGCCGCCGCGGGTACACTCTCCGGCGAGGTCTAGAAAATCGTTTGACACGTGGGACCTGCCGCGGACTGTTGAATGATCCTGAAAGATATATACGGAAACCTGGAACATGAGTACTGGCGGCCAGACCGGTTGGCCTGGTGCTGCCCTTTTACATTTTGCGGTGCAAGCTATCATTGATTATTGATGTTTTGCGATTCATTTTCATGATAAATGGACCAACACGCGATAGACGGAGTTTTATTACGGAGACAGGTGATGCACGGAAGCCTAGATGGAAACAAGAAAGAAGCTTACACCGGGCACAAAGCCGATGAACTCGGCCGGCGCGGAGGAAGTGCGGCTTGTGCGGCGAAAACGCGGCATGCTGTGGATCCTCTGAACGGCGGCTGCGGATGGTGTGAGCGGATGAGCCGACAAGAAGTTGGAAAGCAAAATTGCGTGATAGGACGATCCCGGTCCAAGTCCAAAGACGCGAGAGCACATGATGCTATCTCGTCATTGAACGTTGAGATATCGTGGGTCGTTGGAACGCAATGAGTTCTCTTGTATACTAGGGATCTGGATCATGATTGGTGCATCAGGATAGGAATTTGGCATAATGATAATACCTGCCACTCAATGGCAGTCAATAATACTTCTAGTAGATATTCAACCCGAACAAACAATATCACTCTACCATGTTTGTGTCTTTACAATATTGTGCTAGTTCCCATCTCCATAGTGATATCGCAAGACTATTCATTTAAGGAACAGCCAATGACAGTCGACCAGTTAATCAATCAGTAAGCTCAACATTTAATACAGGTACAATTAGCCTCCGTCTTCGGACACTCCCGCCAACGGAGAAGGCGACGGGGGATCTTCCGTACTTGACTCCCTTTGTCTGTGCTTTTTTATGAGTCTTATCTTTCCGATGGGCCACCCGGAGGAAGCATCGTGAACGGGGTAGGCAGATTACCAATTCTCGCCGTCTTAGATGCGAATGTCGAAATGGTATACTCATAGACTCCAGGATCCATTTCCATTGGGACACGGAGAGAAAATAAACGGGCACCGGCCGGTAGTCGGAGCCATCCCTGCTGAATTGCAAACTGTCTGGGGTTTGTCTTGGAGAAGAGGAGAAAATAGGTCATGCAGTTTCGAGTTACCTGCTGCAACGCCAGCATCTCTCATCATTTTTGGTGATTCTTGCGCGGACCGTCGGTGGCCCAACAGCATGCCTCAGCAGGAACTCGGGGTGGATCCCTCTCGATGCGGACCCCTGTATGTATCTCCTGCCCAATGCCGGTGTTCGCGGGGTGAAGTTTATTGGTTGAAACCATTATCTAATTCAGTTTCTACCAATTAAAGAACATCTTGAAGCAAATCCAGAGCTCCTCATTCGTTATCGGTGGTCGCGGAGCAGTGCACAGGCCCTGGTTCCAGCGGAAGGCGCGACCCTGAGGTAACACCCCAAACTGTCGACAGGACGCAGTGAGCCCCGCCGTCCGGGGCATAGCATCCCGCTAATCGATCACGCAATCGAGGGCGAGGATTCATACAAGCCAATTTTTGCTGCGTTTGGATGGAATTCGCTGCCTTTTCGCTAGGCTGCTAACTAATAATGGCGCGGGGAAGGGAAAAAATCCATCGGCGAGTGAGAGGAGAAGAATAAGACGTGCGAATGAGCAAAGCGCAAGTCGAGCCGAGGGACCGGACTACGGACCTATCCTATCCAAAAGAGACCAGACGAGGGGCGTTCTTCTAAGTAAGACCAGAAAGGCAAAAGGGCGTGTCTTTCTTCTGCTCGCTCCAGTTTACAAACTTCTTTTCCTTTCTTTGGACGTTGAGCCAGAGGGAAGAAACCTTTGTCTAATACCCATCCATCTATAGAAAAGGAAGAAAACCACTCAAGGCCCCGGATCCCGCTTTGAGCGAGTTCTAGTCATTGAGATTTCTTTCCTTTCTCTTCATCTCTCTTTCTCTCCTCCACCCTCTTATACTTCTTGTGGAAGAGAAAGCAGCTTGTCTGCTCTGTTCATTATAGAACAGCACGAAGCTCGATCATAATACCCCGCGAGACGAAGTCGAAGACGAAGAAGGGACATAATGGACGCTGCTTCACAGCACCAGGTCAAGACTCCTGAGGAGGCCGGTGAGTTTATTCCCATGTTGGATTTTCAGATGCGGTACTGGGATGCTGCATGAGTTGGAGATATAACCTGTCATTCTGCAAAGCGGTCGATCTCAACCGGCGCAACGGGCGAGATCACGGCTCAGACTGAACAGCAATCTCATAACCGCTAAATTGAGTTTGCGCAATACGATCGGATCGCTAATTCCTTAATCCCAGTGGCTCGAATTGCCTACCTCTCCAGCGATGTTATTGTCTCCGTCCAGCCCGCCATTGGCACCGACTCCGAGTTCTCCTCTCACCTGAACCGATACGCAGGCCGCAAGGACAGCAGCTTGGTCGCTCAGAGTGCTGATACAGTTCCTGAGGTGAGTTTTGATTCACAGCAAATTACCCCTCCCAAGTGCTCTCCGAAAAATCTCCGGCCTCTTTTTTGAGGGTTTTCAGAACTACTACCATCTATAAGTCAATGAGGGCAAGGGTATATGGAAGCAATGAATAATTACATACGGATTGATCAGGAGCAATTGGGCGGTTGAACTTCAATATCGAACAAAACTAACAATTCAATATAGGTTGTTCCCGTCCGACACAACACCGATCCTCTTCTCTCAGTATATACCCCCATCCGAGCTGGCAAGCTCGTCTCAGTCACCACCACATCCAACATCCTCCTACCATCCGTGTCACACCTATACAAGTTGGCCAACTACCCTGTTGTCCTTCACGTCTCTCTTCAGCCTCGAACATTCCCCGACTACTCCGTCATCACCGCCATCCGTAACTCGGGATTCACATTTGTTCAGTCCGAGACCCTCCAGGAGGCCCAGGATTTGGCTTTGACTGCTCACGCTCTTGCTATCCGAACTGGCAAGGGTGTTGTTCACTTCTTTGCTCCTTCCACATCAGCAAAGGACAAGCCTATTACCGTCGAGGACGCTTCAGTCGTTCGTGATGTTCTCGACATTGACTGCGTTCGCCGATACCAGGCTGGCTCTGCTCCCTCTTCTCACAACGGTATCTACGCCGATGATGGCCACATTGCCGTCTCTTCAGACCACGACACGCCTGTCGTGAGCGGTGCTGCTGAGAGTGGCAACCTTACCGTGCCTCCCAGCGCCAACGCCTCCAAGGCTCCTTCAACCGGAACTTCAGTCAAGTCCAGCCAGGACAGTGAGTCTAGCACTCCTGTTGCGTCTTCATCGGTTGCCACCACAGTCGAGTCTGCTCCTCCTCAGGTTACTTCTGAGGATATCTACAAGTCTGCTGGCCGTATCTGGGCCCAGCTTAAGACATCCGTTGGCCGGGAGTACAGCGCTTTCGAGTACTCTGGCCCTCCTAACGCCGAGAACTGTCTTTTCATCTTCGGTTCTGATGCCGGTGCTTTCGCTCAAGCAATCGATGAGGCCGACTCACAGGAGATCTTCGCCAACACGGCCATTCTTACCCCTCGCCTCTACCGACCTTGGCTCGGCTCTAGACTTGTTGAGGCCATTCCTCGATCAGTCAAGCGCATCGCTGTGTTGGAGCAGATCCACCGCAAGACTACTAAGTGGGGTCCCCTCCTCATTGATGTCTTGACTTCCGTGAAGAGTGGTCCTGGTGGCGTTGAGGCTATTGTTGGCCACCAGCTTGGCTACATTGCCCTCGACGTTGTCGTCCAGGCTCTTCGTGGTGTTCTCCAGAACCTTACTGCCGAGAAGCCCATCCAGAACCTTGAGGTTGGAAAGAAGGAAGCTTGGAAGGAGCCTACCGGCTACGATCTCCAGGCTCCTCAGCTCGAGACTGCCTACACCAAGATCCTTGATCAGCTTTTCGGCCAGCGAGCTTACGTTGCCAACGCTATCAAGTCTTCTACTACTGGCCTCTCATCTACTGTCTCTGCCAGCCCTGAGTTCGGATTCGGTTCCCTTTTGGCTCGCAAGCAGCGCCGTGGCCAGTTTGTTTCTCAGGTCAAGGATGCTGCCACCAACGGTAGCTTCACTACTGATGCTCCCAAGAGCTGGTTGGCACGATGGGCTATGAACGCTGATGATACCTCCAAATCGACTGAGATTGCCGACGATGTCATCGCTAGACTCGAGACCGACGGCTCTCCTCTGGCCGCTGAGCTTCTCTCTGCAAAGGGTCTTTTCCGAAAGGAGTCCCTCTGGCTGACTGGATCTGATGCCTGGTCCTACGATCTGGGTAACTCTGGTGTTCACCACGTCCTTGCCTCTGGCGAGAACGTTAACATGCTCATCATCGACTCCACTCCTTACTCGGAGCGAGCTGTTGCTGATGCTAACCGCCGCAAGAAGGACATTGGCCTATACGCCATGAACTTCGGCAACGTTTACGTCGCTTCCACCGCTGTCTACAGCTCCTACACCCAGGTTCTCCAGGCCCTTCTCGAGGCTGACAAGTTTGAGGGTCCCTCCGTTGTTCTCGCCTACCTCCCCTACTTCGGCGAGTCTGACTCTCCTCTTACTGTTCTTCAGGAGACCAAGAAGGCCGTCGATACCGGATACTGGCCTCTGTACCGATGGAACCCCGAGAACGAGAAGAAGGGCGAGCCCAACTTCTCTCTGGACTCCGAGCTCATCAAGCAGGAGCTCAAGAAGTTCCTTGCCCGTGACAACCAGCTTACTCAGTTGGCTGCCAAGGAACCCAAGTTCGCTGCTGCTCTTGTCAAGGACTTCGGAAGCGAGGTTCGAGCTCAGCAAAAGCGAAAGGCCAAGGATGCTTACAACCAGCTTCTTGAGGGTCTCCTGGGTGCTCCCTTGACCATTCTGTATGCTTCCGATAACGGCAACGCTACTACCCTGGCCAAGCGATTGGCTAGCCGTGGTCGCGCCCGTGGCCTGAAGACCAGTGTCTTGGCTATGGAGGACTACCCCCTTGAGGACCTCCCTACTGAGGAGAACATTGTCTTCATTACCTCTACTGCTGGTCAGGGTGAGTTCCCTCAGAACGGTCTGCCTTTCTGGGATGCTATCAAGGACAACACCGACCTTGACCTTGCTGCTGTCAACTACTCCATCTTCGGTCTCGGTGACAGCCACTACTGGCCCCGAAAGGAGGACAAGATCTACTATAACAAGCCCGCTAAGGATCTTGACCGTGTCCTGACCAACCTCGGTGGTAAGCACCTGATCGACGTTGGTCTCGGTGACGACCAGGACCCCGACAGCTTCCAGACTGGTTACCAGGAGTGGGAGCCTAAGCTCTGGACCGCTCTTGGAGTGGACAAGGTCGATGGCCTCCCCGAGGAGCCCCCGCCAATCACCAACGAGGACATCAAGCTGGCCTCCAACTACCTCCGTGGTACCATCGTTGAGGGTCTTAATGATCCCTCTACTCTTGCTATCTCGGCCTCTGACCAGCAGCTCACCAAGTTCCACGGAACATACATGCAGGATGACCGTGATATCCGAGATGAGCGAAAGGCCCAGGGTCTCGAGCCCGCCTACTCCTTCATGATCCGATGCCGTCTGCCTGGTGGTATCTCAACTCCCAAGCAGTGGGTGCAGATGGACGACATTGCCAACGAGCTTGGTAACGAGACCATGAAGCTCACCACCCGACAGACCTTCCAGTTCCACGGTGTTGTCAAGAGCAAGCTTAAGCCCGCTATGCAAGCTATCAACCGCGCTCTCATGACCACCATTGCTGCTTGTGGTGACGTGAACCGTAACGTCATGTGCAGTTCGCTCCCTACTCAGTCCAAGTACCACCGCCAGGTTTTCGCTTGCTCCCAGCTCATCAGCGACCACCTCCTGCCCTCAACCAGTGCTTACCACGAGATCTGGTTGACCGACGACGACAACAAGAAGACCCAGGTTGCTGGTGACGCTGTTCAGGACTTCGAGCCCCTTTACGGACCTACCTACCTGCCCCGAAAGTTCAAGATCACCATCGCCATTCCTCCTCACAACGACACTGATGTGTACGCTCACGATATTGGTCTGATCGCCATCAAGGGTGAGGACGGTAACCTCGCTGGTTTCAACGTTCTTGCTGGTGGTGGTATGGGTGCTACTCACAACAACAAGAAGACATACCCTCAGACCGGTCGTATGTTCGGCTTCTGTAAGACAGAGGATGTCCACACTGTCTGTGAGAAGATCATGCTCGTCCAGCGTGACCACGGTGATCGTAAGAACCGAAAGCACGCCCGTCTCAAGTACACCATTGACGACATGACCGTGCCTGTCTTCCGCAGCAAGGTCGAGGAACTCTGGGGCAAGAAGTTCGAGAACGAGCGACCTTTCGAGTTCAAGAGCAACGTCGATACTTTCGGCTGGCAGAAGGATGAGAACGGTCTTAACCACTTCACCTTCTTCATCGAGAATGGTCGTATCGAGGATACCCCCGAGTTCCAGATGAAGGCTGGCCTGCGTGAGATCGCCAAGTCCCTCAAGGGCGAAGCTGAGTTCCGTCTCACTGGTAACCAGCATCTCATTCTCAGCAACGTCGCCGACGAGGACCTCGACGCCGTCAAGGAGCTCATGAAGAAGTACAAGCTCGACAACGTCCAGTTCTCCGCCCTCCGTCTCAGCTCCTCCGCCTGTGTCGCTTTCCCCACCTGTGGTCTTGCCATGGCTGAGTCTGAGCGATACCTGCCCGTTCTCATCTCCAAGCTCGAGGGCTGCCTCGAGGAGAACGGTCTCCGCCAGGACTCGATCGTCATGCGTATGACCGGTTGTCCCAACGGTTGCGCTCGTCCCTGGCTGGCCGAGGTTGCTTTCGTCGGTAAGGCATACGGTGCTTACAACATGTACCTGGGTGGTGGATACCATGGCCAGCGCCTCAACAAGCTATATCGCCAGAGCATCAAGGAGGACGAGATCCTCGCCATCATGAAGCCTCTCCTTAAGCGCTACGCTCTCGAGCGCAACGAGGGTGAGCGCTTTGGTGACTTCTGTGTCCGTTCCGGCGTCATCGTCGCCACCACCGACGGCCAAAACTTCCACGACAACGTAAGTCCTAACAAACCTTATACATCCCATATGACATATACTAACTCTCCACCAGGTCGCTGATGAAGAAGAGGATGAATAAATTACCAAAAAAGACTGAAACGAAAATTACGGATTGGAACGGAAAGGAAGAAAGAATGAAGGATCAATGTTGGGAAGAAAAGCACTGATATCATTGCTTTTGATTGCTTTACTTGTTTTTTTGCATAGCTTGATGTTGTATTAACTTGGCCGGCGCAACTGATAGGAACGCATTTTATTCCATGTAGAAATACTCGCAAGTCTTTGCGTGAATCATCTAGATTGTTGAATTTCATAGACTTATTTTATTATCTCGATTTGACATCACATTTGCCCACACATTATAGTTTTGTTTGAGATCTTGCTTTGATTATTCTAATAGTCGATCATTTAATCAGGGGTATACACATTCCTCCTACTATGTACATAAACTTCGTCTCCAGGGGTGAATTACTTCGTATCCATCAAAGCAGAACCTTGCATTCAAAACATTCGTTTCCTCAGTCATATCCGGTATCATGTTCCTTTTCTCAAAAACTCATCTGCTACATCGTAACGATCTCAACTAATAGCTGAGAGTCCATCATTTCCCATACAGATGGATAGTGTCAATACGCCAACCTACGCCAATGCAGATGCCCATTTTCTAAATGCATAACAAAAAAGCACAACGCAGATAGTCAAAATATGAAGATGATGGCGAACATCAACTGCGTAGGTTGCTCCCCACACTGCTCATCTTGTCGTTGACTCTCTCCTTCAAGCCACCCATCCATCGAGGAGCCTTGAGAGTCAGACGGACTCGGCCTTCGACTATCATGTTGATCACGTTGAGGATGGCAAAAGTTGTGGAGCCGATGGCACGGAAGACGGCGAGGGCGGCGACAGACCAGAGAAGGAAGCGCAGGTAGTAGTTGTCGCCAATACCACGGGCACTGTAGATCTCAGAGACAGCCATACCGAGGATACCGTTACCGATCATCCATGTGAGAACGAGATAGGTTCGGACACTCTTGTAGTAATCTTCTTGCAGCTGAGAGTCGCTTGGGGGAGGCTCGGGGACTTCAAGGCGATCACGGAGGTTGCGCAGAGCTTCATCGTATCCACTGTCGATATCGAGCTGTTCGCTGGGCATCTCCAGCTCGACAGTCTCACCCTTACCCACAGCACCACCAAGATCAGTCTTCATGACGTTGTCACCCTTGGTACCCCAAGTGACATCGTGAGTATTGCAGAAGGCGTATACTTGTAGTGTGCAAATATAGCTGGGAAGAAGGATGAAGTACTGTGCGGAAGATGTGATCATATGCCAAGGATCCAGATACAAGATAGACATGACGAAGTACATGCCGATCGTTGATAAAATGGAAACAATCATGTTCGTAAATACGTTCTCGCCCATCGCTATCTCGTCGTCTTTGGATGTGAGTTGGCGAATAATGATGTAGAATGTTGCGAACGTCGTGTAAAGCATGATGATACTGTAGATGATCATACTGGCAAGATACAGTTTCCTAGATCCTTGAGGTCGATTACCAAGAGAAAGGATAAACTGGGTCGATATAAGGAGTACACAAGAGTACCGCAAGATGTGGAAGACGATGGTAGCGATGTTATGTCCGAATGGATCGATTTTTGGATCTGTTAAACCACCTGCAACGAAGTAGAAGGTGAGGTAAAAGTTGGCCAGGGAGAAGAAAGTGAAGAAGAGCTGGATGAACTGGTACAAGAACTCCACGTGCAAGAGGATCTTGCGAGCAAAGGTATGGTCTGTGAACCAAATCTGCTTGAAGTGGACGAGCGAGTAAACGGCAGCAAAGAAGGCACCGTTGAGCCATCGACGACGCTGGGAGATGAATTCGGGAACAGTATCTAGTCTTATTAGTGAAAGAGTTTGGGCTGACTTATAGAACTTGACTTACCAGGCACATCGGTTTCACCGGTACATCCCTTGACATATTTGAGAACCCATCTCTCGCCACGTTTAGCAACCAACTCCCAACAAAGGATACGATCTTCCGCAAGATACATATTGGCAGTGAAAACATCGGCATGTTGTCCATGCAGAGTCTCACCCTTGAAGTATTGACTGAGAGGGCCATGGCCAGTCTCGTCGTTCTGAAGCGCGTGGTATCGGTAGGCACTAAGAGCACCAGGCAAGACGGTAATGTAGCCGAAGACAGACTCGAGGGGCTTGTCAAGAATGTTGGACATTTTGTACTCAAAGTTCTGAGAGGCAACAAGGGGGTTGAGTAGGTTAAGACCCATTTTGCCCTTCATAGCCTTGATCTCTCCACATGCGCCAGCGACGTTGGAATCGGTATCAAAAGCCTTCCACAAATGGTAGAGCGAAGTACCACTAGGACGAGTACCAACATCAAGCAAGATGCAGACGTTAGGGTTGAGAGCCTGGCCGAAGGCGTTGAAGAACCAACGATGAGAGTTGAGCTTACGCTGGTTCTTTTCCTTAAGACAGAAAATCATCTGACAAGGAACAATTCCTTTCTCAGCACCCTTGAACTTGAGATCGGAGTCGAGAGAGACTTGAGTGGTGTATTCGTAAACGTGAGCCTGCACAGCACGGTTGTTGACAAAGTTCTTTGCGATACCGTGCTGATAGACACCCATAGCAGCGAGAGCGTCCAGAGTACGAGGGTTGATCTTTTCACGACCATCTGAAACAATACAGACAACGATTTTCTGCCATCCAGTCTCACCCCAAGTACGAGAGCGCGTACGGGAGCAGAAGTGCGAGATGTTCTTCATAACGGCGTGCATGGTTCGAGTGAAACCGATCTCATCTTCGTTGTACATGGTAACACAGATGAACAATTCGGTTTCTCGAACTGTCTTGCCAAAGGTTTGTCGTAGGGTGTAGCCTCTTTCGACAAAATCATCGGGATCGCAAGTGACAGCGGTATAACGCATGTGAGTGAATTCGATCTCACTACGTCGAGGCAAGAAACTGTACAGAATTGTCGGAATCTTACACTCCAACACCAGCTCACCATTGATGAGCTGAACCTCTTTCCTTGCCATTTGAGGAGCGCGAACACCTCTTCGTTCCTGGGCACCGCTTGGAGCAGGGCCATAGTGCTCGACCTTGTCCCAATCGTCGGGATCTCCTTCATTTAGAGTGTCTTGGGACTCCGCAGAAAGGTAGGAGCTGCGGTCAACCGGATGGGGTCGGGCATCGCTCAGGTCGGATTCAGGTCCGAAGACATCGTCGTCCATAGGATCGTGCAAGGGGATAGAAACAGTCGCGTCATCTGCAAATGGTGGAACAGGTTGTCTCGAGCTGTGGAAAAGAGGTGCAGGAGGAAGAGGTCGCCGTGGACTTCCGCCGTATCTCGATGAAGGTGTTCCAGGTCTGGGGCTTCCGTTCAAATCGGAAGGCTCGTACATGTCGTGGTTTGGTGGAGGTCTCGAGAGATCGGATCTGGTGAAGTCAGACATACGAGAGGAGGGCGTCCATGGCCGCTGAGGAGAGCCATAATCCTGAGCATCATAGCCACGCGAGTCATAGGACATGTAGGATCCTCCTCCCGGGGGCCCCAGTGATGGGGCATCATCGAAGATGGAACCAGATCTCGATGATCGAACGCTCGGCTGATAGTGGAGGTTTCGAGGACTTCGGATACTGGGAATTTTGTCATGTGAGTTTGCGTTCTTCAAGCGGCTGATAGGGCGAGGAGGAACAGTTGGGTTGGCATCTAAGCCAAGGTGTTGATGTTCTTTGTGGACCCTACGTCTTTCGCTAATCCCCTCGGGAATCTCTGGTAGATCCGTAGGTAAATCTGCGAAGGCGACATGGATACTGTTTCTGTTCTTGTTCTGCAACTTTGCAGCTGGGCCGCCCTCAACTGGCCTGTTTGGCAAGAGGGATTGGGATCCGGCCACAGAGAGTGAATACGAAGGAGGATTGGGTGAAGGCTGGTCTTGTTCCTCATTGTGCACTGTTATTTGAGTCTCATCTTGCCGATCAGGTTCAGGCCTATGAGCCCGTTCTCCTGCTTCTGAAGACATGCTGAGATTCGAAGGTGAAGTGAACAATGGGGGAGGAACCTCTACTGGTGCCATGAGGGGAAAAGGTGTTGACTTTGAAGGCGAAGCAGAGGCAGGAGAAATAGGAGAAATAGGGCGTGTAGAGGGAGTGTGAATCTGGTTGTGATTCTGGCTGGGGGATGAAGGTTGTACATACGTCTGAGGTTGAGGGTCGTAGTGTTCCTCGGATGTCAACAGTCTCACAGCAGCGGGACTGTAACCGGTAGGCGTGTGGTGAAGGTCCTCGTCATCGTAAGGCGGGAGGCTGTAGTCTGGTGGGCGCGACATATTCGGGTCCATTGTGAGTGAGAGGCTGGAATGCGGTTGACGGGTAGTTGCTTGCGACGATACGAGCTTGGCTGAACTATCCCGAAGCTCACAAGCGAAGGATACTTTGCAACTCTACGGCCACTGCCGCTTGAGAAAAGATCCGAATCGCGTAATAGTCGAGCAGCCGGGAACGTAGAAACAAACAAACGTTGATGTTGATGGCGTCGTGGTTGAAACTCTGAGTTCAACGAGGCGTTGGCTCTGTGTAAAGTCAATGGTCGGTGTAGGTTTAGTGTCGTCTCTTCTCGCTTGACAAAAGGTCTCAAGAATAAGAAACAAGCAGAAACAATAACATTCCAAATACAATTCAGTAAAGAATGAATGATGTTTAATCGTGTCTCCTTTTTTTTACTTGAGAGGTTGTAGTAATACAGACAAAGTCAAAGACGGGACAAGTAAGTAAATGGAGCGAGCGGAGCTTTGATGGTGCAAGGTACGGTAAGTGCGGGTGTGGGTATGGGCATGTAAATTTGGTGGGGGAAAGAGCTAAGCTGTCGACCCAAACAAATTACGTCGTACTGTTGGCATGGCAACGAACACATTCGGACATTTGCATCTGACACGGGTAAGCAGGTACAGCCACTGATACAGAGTCTCTCTTTCCAACTGGCCCGCATTGTTTCAGTGACTGTCTGGGAGATGTAATGGACATAGGAATGTTAATAGTGGGCGACAGTGGAGGATAGTCAATTCCTTGCATTTCTTCAACGTTGGAGGCATAATATCATCTACTCTGCTTCAATTTATTTTATTACAATCACCAACATGTCTAGATTCTGGATGAATAAACAGTCTTCGTTATCACCTGCCAAGTTTAGTGCTGTTACATGTACCTGTAAGCCTGCTACGATCACCCAGCAACAGGAACTCAGCCTTCCAAATCCATGTAAGGCGCTTAACATTTCCAAGTGGGTACCTACAACGGTCTCGATCCCAGACTCTCCAGATCTTTTGTACCCGTAAATAACAAGCAATCATAGACACGCACAAACGTTTGCTCCGAGCTCACAATCCTTTGTTCTCTATCAATCAGGTTTAAAACGCCACAAACAATAACAACACTGACACAAAGCTTTGAACCACGAACAGGCATAGAACCGGGAAGTTTTGAAGTGGGACTAGGACTAGGACATGCTATACCCTGAAGCGAAACCCATGCCACGAGGTTGAATCACGATGGCGGAAACAACAACAGGGTGAACGGACCCGGCTATCGTTCTCCCAGCTTTAGTATTGCCATCGCTTATCGTCGTGGTTATGATGGGCATTAGTGATATGGAGTATTGAGATCTTAGACTCAGTCCTCACCGACTGGACTGGATCAGTTGAGATGCTAACCCGTAGACTGTGCTTGAGATGCCTGTATCTGGCGGGGTCAGAAAGCAGCTGGGTTGATCAATTGTGCAATAACTCCAAGACTGATCGCCGTACTTCTGCTGTCAAAGTATTTTGAAGTTCCATTCCGACATCACAATTGACATATACGAGGCAGAGAAGACCCCTTAGCATCTTCTCACCTCGCACAATGCTACAGTATAGTACTAAATTACACAAGCAGCATCAACAAAAACAGCTTGGTACTGTGGTCTAGTTGGTCATGACATCTCGTTAACACCGAGAAGGTCCCCGGTTCGAGCCCGGGCAGAACCTCACTTTTTGACTTTTTACCCTCCAAAAAATCATCTTGTCATCGTATACAGCATGCAAGACGTAGCTTTCAATCTCGATTGATTTCAAATTTTATACCTGAGCCTGCCTACTGCAACTTTATCTATGCTGCTGAATTGGAGAAGTCACTTGGGTAGGTTCGTCTGTTCAGAGCCGTTACGCGTTACAGGGCTGTTATCTTAAACTCTCGAACCTTACAGTGGCGATGTTAAACTCAATAAGTCAGCCACACTGAACCACAAAATACTGGCATTCATTTCAAGCTGCCATCGTGACCTCACTTCAAATATGCTATTGAACAGATAAGTTCAAACATCACCGCCTGTTGAGAGTCCAAAGGAAGCTCACTTACAAAAGTTCCATGATGCTCTGCCCATTACAGTAGTAGAAGGTGAAATATACAGGGCCCCTGGTCTCTGTCTTCCCCGCCATAGATAGCTCGCCATAGCGGAGACCAATCACTGTAAGCTTCCGACTATCCGAGACATCAATCAGGAACTCTCTTATCAACGGGATCTTCATTCCAAAGACTCCCATCTCCTCTTTTCTCTTTCATCATACACCTTCTCAGCAATGGATGAGAAGGCTCAACTCCCGCCCTACAGTTCGCTGCCAGCGCCTGTTGGACAACAGCAACAGCGCAGCAGACGAACGTTACGTCGCTCACGCGCCATCAGACTATTTGCTCTAGCATGTCTTGCCTTCATCGTCTTTGCTCAATGGCGACAAATTTCACCAAGAGAGAAAACTACACTTTCAGTGCAGAAGCTAAATGAGAATCTTGAAACTTGCAAGAAGTTTCGTGTCAAGCCTGAAGATCCTGCTGGTCTTGGACGTGATAAGAATGCTCGTTATATCGATGGTGGAAAACCGACTTTGATTAAGAACGCTACTGTTTGGATTGGAGAGCCTGCTAAGGGGACGAGCGAGGAGGATGCACGTGCTGGAAAAGGTTGGGCGTGGGTGCAGAGCGATGTCTATCTCGAGAAAGGTCTTATCCAGCGCGTTGAGAAGGACATTAAGACTTCTTCGCTGCCTGACGACACCATCGTCTACGAAGCCCATGGTCGTCGCTTGACAAGTGGTATCGTCGATACTCACAGCCATGCTGGCGTTTACCCTTTGCCTTCTCTCGAAGGTAACTCGGATGGAAACGAGATGTCAGATAACATTACACCCTGGGCCCGCGCCATTGACTCTCTCCTTCCCTTGGATCCTCAAATCGAAGTCATCAAATCTGGTGGCGTAACAACATCTCTCATCCTCCCTGGCTCAGGCAACAACATCGGCGGAGAAGCCTACCTGATCAAACACGCCGTTGGCAAAGCTGATGGCCGACAAGAAATCAGCGCCCAAGACTTACTAGCTGATCCTGACCGCAACTGGCGTTACATGAAGATGGCGTGTGGCGAAAACGCAAAGAGAGTTCACGGTGGTGTTGGAAAAAGACCCTTCAGCCGCATGGGCGAAAGCTATGAGTTCAGACACGCTTTTGAGCGAGCACGAGATTTAATTCAGAAGCAAGATGATTGGTGTGCCAAGGCCGAAAGTCTGGGTGTTGAGAAGATGGATGAGTATCTTCCTGGTGAGATCTTCTGGGAGAGCTTGACCGCAGCGATGAGGGGCCAGGTTCACATCAACACGCATTGTTATACTATTCCTGACCTCGAGGCAATGGTCGATCATACGAATGAGTTTAAGTTCCCTGTTCGAGCTTTCCATCATGCTCATCAGACATATCTTGTCCCAGAGGTATGTAATACTCACCAGGAATCGGGTTCTTGTACTGACTTGCGTTATAGATTCTGAAGAGGACCTGGGGCGGACGGGCTCCTGCTTCAGCTCTCTTTGCTGACAACATGTTCTACAAGACTGAAGCATACATTGGATCTGAGTATGCTGGCAAGATTCTTAATGAGAATAATCTCACGGTCGTTTACGTCAGCGACAACCCCGTCATCAACGCGCAGCACGTCCTTTTCGAAGCAGCGAAGGGACATCACTATGGTCTTCCCTACCACGTTGCGATGGCCAGTGTCACTTCTGCACCCGCTGAGTTGCTCGGTATGGGCAAGCGACTAGGAAAGGTCAAGCCTGGTTTTGATGCCGATGTTGTTGTCTGGGACAGCGATCCTCTTAGTGTCGGCGCAACTCCTGTGCAAGTCTGGATTGACGGTATATCCCAATTTGAAAGCCCTGTCGAGCTGTCGAAGCAGGAGAAGGCGATTGCATCTGTCAAGAAGGTTGCTGAGATTGTTGAGGAACCAAGCAAGCTCGACAACGTTCTCTTCACCGGTGTCATCAAGGTGCTTCTCGAAGATGACAAGACCTACGAATCTCTGGAACAGCCGGTCAATGTGGTCGTTTCTAAAGGCAAGATCACTTGCGTCGGTAACTGTGACTCCGAGTTTGATGCTGCAGCTGGAACCGGCGCAAAGACCATCGCTCTAAAGAACGGTTACTTGACACGAGCTTTCACAGCTGTCGGTGGTACCTTGGGTCTTAGCGAGATTGATGCCGAGAGCGTGACCAATAATGGACCTAACCCATTGATCTTCTCCCGAGCCATTGACGGACTTGCACTTGACTCCAAGAAACTGCATGTTGCAGCTCGCTATGGTGTTACTAGAGCTATCTCAGCACCCGTCTTTGTGGGCGGCGCAACTCACTTCGGCACCAGCGTTGGCTTCTCTACTTCGGCATTAACTAGCATCGAAGAAGGGGCTGTTTTTGCTCCTGATCTGGCAGTTCATTACACTCTTGATGTCAACGTTAGGGGCTCAACTAGTTACTCTGCGGCTTTTGGTGGTCTGAGGAATAGGTTACTCACAGCTGCTACGTCTACGAACCCTACTGCCAATCCATTTTCTGAAGAAGCATTCCTTAAGAAAGTTGTTACCGGTGAGCGAGCCCTAGCTCTCACCATCAACAGCGCAGATGGAATCGCAACAGCTCTTCGAATCAAGTCCGAGATCGAGGGTTTGCTCGAAACTTCCAACGTAGCCCAGCGTCTCAAGATGGCTATCATTGGTGGCGCAGAATCCCACATGGTCGCCAAAGAACTTGGACAAGCCGGCGTCGGCGTCATCCTCTCACCTCTCCAATCCATTGGCGATAGCTGGGACTCACGCCGTGTACTTACTGGTGCACCACTTACGAACGGTACTGTCATTGATGCGCTGCTTGATGCTAATGTGACGGTGGGTATTGGACTGCACGAGGACTGGGAGCTGCGCGACCTTGGGTTTGCAGCTGGAACAGCTTACAAGAACGCCGGTGGACGGTTGGGCGAGAAACAGGCGGTTGATCTCGTTAGTAGCAATATTTACAAAATCCTCGGAGCGGATGAGAAGGATATGGGACATTTTATGGTTACAGAGGGAAGTCCTCTTGAGATTGGATCGAGGCTAAAGGCTGTTGGTCATGGAAGGGACCAAATATCTGTGTTTATTTAGTCGTACATAACTCGGATATATCTCATGATCCGGAAATATCGTCACTATTCTCTCTATCTAAGTGTATCATGACATGACATGATGTAGGATACCTATCGGAAAGTCGGAAGCGGCAGATTACAAATTGCGGTGCGGGAAACAAGTGGAGCTCCGCGCGCGGGTAATGACCAAGATCAATTCTATTGGATAGAAATGAGATGATTCCTCGGAAGTTGACAGCGGGAAGCGGAAACTGCTCCACAAGCCATGATGGCTCCTTATCATGACTGTGGAGGATAGATATAAATACCTGAAGGGTCCCCGCCATGATGAGAAGATAGCAGAATAAACTATTCATGTTGAGATATACACCACCACTATTCAAACATCTCTTTTCTCAGATACATACAACCATGTCTAAACTTGCTCCTGTGATTGCCCTCTCTCATGGTGGTGGTAAGTCACTTACACTCCATATCTTATCAATCATGGCCACAACTAACATCACCAGGTCCTATGCCCATCCTAGGTGACCTCCAACATAAGGATATCGTCTACTCCCTCAAGAACCGCGTTCCCAAGATCCTCAAGCTCGGCACCCCAGATCAGCCCAAAGCGATTATCCTGATTACAGCCCACTGGTCCACCGACAAACCCACCATTTCTTCGGGTGCATCTCACAAGCTCCTCTACGATTACTACGGATTCCCTAAAGAGACTTACGCATACAAGTATCCTGCACCGGGCCATCCCGAGATTGCAAACGAGGTTGCCGAAGCGCTAAAGCAAGAGGGTCTCACACCTGAACTCGATGAAGAGCGTGGCTGGGATCATGGCGTGTTTGTTCCACTTCTTCTCGTCAACCCCAAAGCCGACATCCCCATAGTCCAAGTGTCTGTCTTAGAGTCTGAAGATCCGGAACAACATCTCCGCATGGGATCAGCCCTCGCCAAACTTCGATCTCAAAACATTGCCGTCATCGGCTCCGGTTTCGCAAGCTTCCACAACATTCGCGCCATGATGGCACTGGGTGTTTCAGGGCCTGAAGAACAGAAACAATTCAGAGGTTTATCTGACCAATGGAGCCGTGCGCTTTCAGATGCGACAATGAAGGAGAATAAAGACGAAAGATGGAAGGCGCTCAAAGGTTGGAGGAAGTTCCCGCATGCGAATATGATGCATCCGTCCAGAGGAGGAGAGCATTTTATGCCGTTGCTTGTATGTGCGGGGGCGGCGATGGATGGGGAGGAGACTATGAAGTATAGTGATGAGTATGTTGGGGTTGAGATTAGTACATTTTACTGGGGATCAGAAGAGGTTAGCAAGTTGTAATCTAATTTAGTTAGACTAGCATGTTTATTGATTATGGTTGTGAATATGCTTCTTTTTTGTCGAGTGTCATGTCATGTAATGCCAAGGGGTGGGTTACGTTGCAACCCCTCCATTATTCCAATTCATCCTCTCAATTGGTAAATCTATTTCTCTCCCATTGGGGCAATGAGCATCCATTGACTTGCACATCCTTGTTTAGATCCCCTGATTTACAGGAACATATCCGTACAGTACTGGTAATTAGTCTGAAATACCGGAAACCCTCAAAAAAGGCGAATTCTCAACCCACTCATTCCTTGACCCGTTGCCGTCATCATGATCTTGGCATTTTGAGTCAAACGCAACTTGGAGCAAAGTATCCGTAATAGAAAACTTCGCTGACGTCAAATCCTAAAACGTTTCGCCAAGATCCAATAAAGAACCTGCATATGCAATCCCTGCTTCTACTTGCTGTGCTTCTACACAAATTCACCTATTAGAATATTGTAAAAAGATGATCAGAACTGGTATTCGTTCTTGCCGTTTAAATAGATCACTCGGTGCCTCGCAGCTTCCTTGTTTCGCTGCAACTACAACTACAACACCTCCTTCCAGAACTTACAGCACCTCTCGCCGCGCAATTACTCCCTTGCCTTTTCTTTCACCAACACCAAAGAAATTCTATACAACTACCAACAGCATGGGTCAACACTACAAGCCCACCATCGACTCTCACGTCGTCAAGATTTTTGTTCTTGAGACTGATACTCCTCACCCCGATACCCAGTACGAGCGTGGTTCTTTCGGTCAGATTCTACACCATCATTTCTCCAAAGCGGGTGAGAACCATCATCCTCCTGTGGGCGTCGAGACTGAACAGGTCTTCGTCGTCACGGAAGAAGGTGGACGTATCCCCAAAGTCGACGAGTTTGACGATTACGATGGGTTGCTCATTACGGGCAGCATGTATGACGCGCATGGCGATAACCAGTGGATTCACGATCTAATGGACATGTTGAAGCGTAAGTACCAACATCAATTGAAGTCTATAAAGCTCAATGATAATTTATTTACTAGAATTATGGACCAAGAGACCTGAATTTCACTTTACGGGAGTGTGCTTTGGTCACCAAATCCTCAATCGCCTGCTAGGCGGCAAGGTTGGCCCTTCGCCCTCAAACGACTGGGAGCTAGGCCACAACGCCATTACCCTCACACCAGTCGGCAAGCGCCTTTTCCGACTCCACGAGGACAAGGTCTACCTTCACCAAATGCATCAAGACCAAGTCCTCGAGGCCCCTACTATCGAGTCAGCCAAGGGCCTCCTCCCAGAAGACACAGACATTCACGTCTGGGGTAAGAGCGAACACACCTCTATCCAAGGCTTGTACATTCCCAACAGACTATTCACTTCGCAAGCACACTTGGCCTTTGACGAGGACATGGTCAAGAGACAGATTCAGATGCGCATTGATAGTGGTGGTATCAAGGATCTTGAGCATGCGGATAAGGCTGCTGAGACGGCGGATTTAGAACATGATGGAGATGCAGTTGCTGCGGCGATTTTGAGAATCTTCAAGGATGATGACGATGGTATGAAGTGGGGTTAAGCTACTGAGGTGAAATCTGCGTTTAACGGAACGGTTTGTTCGGAAAATTATTTTAATTGAGATACGAAAAAAAGCTTCCTTCCTTAATAACCAATCTCAGAATCATCTGGCAGTCTGGTTCAGAAGTTGATGTGAATCTTTGCTCTGGAAGCTATTGTAGGTTGTATCGATAGCGGAATTATCGTGCTGACTGCCATCTAGAGAGATCGTGTGAACTGCAAAGCAGTGAGGTTAGGCCACCTGATGATCGAGACGAGGAACGGCTTTGTGAAGGACGATATTGGCTATTAGCAGAATCTGCTTCATGTGTAGCCGCGCTCTGCATTACAACAATATGCCGTGGCAGCTCCAATGTTCTCAGCGGCGATGGACGGCGGCTAGGCACATATAAAGGATGTCATGAGAGATTTGACGAATGCGTCGTGGAGTTCTTGGTATACGTGTAAGATGTATGTAAACGCTTCAAACCAGGGGCACCAATTCTGCCCGACGCTCGCCTTCAGGTGTGATATTTCCATCTTGGTGAATGTCAAGACACGATAGGTTCATCTTCATCAAAGCGAGTGTAGTTGCTAAGGAGAAGATGAAGAAGATAGCTCGTCTGCAAAACCCCGTATCTGTCACCCCTGAGCTTCTTACAAATATATGTTATATATATATATGCTTCTCGGCATTTCGCAATATCTGTGAATCCTTGGGAGGAGGTGGTGTTTTCAGCAAAAAGTGCCGCTCGCCCCCAACTCTTTATAACGAAATGTGCACGGAAAAGAGAGATGTTCCATATATCATCAGTTAACGCGATACAGCTTCATGGTTGTCTGCTTGCATATAGCTTGCCAGTAAGTATCTCAACACAACAAGACACAATCATGGAAAAAATATTAATAAAACAAAAGTCAACAGTCAGACAAATACAATCGCCTTCACAAAACCAGGCATCACATTCAGGAACAAGCAGCAAATAAGTCATATATCATAAATTACTATTCCTAAACCCAAACACCTTTTTTGCCCACCCAAACTCGCTAAATTCACAAATCTCAAACAATATCATGCGAGTTTCTTCAACTCGGGCAAAGCCCACTGCTTCATCCACTTGCACTCCATCAGCTCCTTCGCTGTAACACGATCTTCAGGCCTGAACGTCATAATACTCTTCATCATATCGATGAACGCAGCCTTTTCGTCCTTGGACATGGGCTTCATGTTGCTTTCTTTACGGGACTTTTGGATACATCGCTCAAAGCGGGTTTCCCATGTGTTGCCGTTGGGCTTCTGTAGTGAGTTGATGTCTTCTGCTACGTCTTCAACCCAGTACTGTGAGGGCTTGGAGCCATATGCCGACCATTCTTCTGGGATTTCGCCGAGAAGATCGATCTGATCTTGAAGAATGTCGTCTTCAGAAAGGGTCCAGGCGTCAAAGAGGGGCTGTTGACCTACGACGTTCCAGAGGAGACAGCCTAGACTCCAGATATCGGAGCTAAAAGAAAGAGACTGGCAGACATCAGGGAACTGTGTCTCGGGAGCGCGGTACCGGATGGGTGCATTGGAGTATTGACGCTTCTCTTGACTGGGGAGATAAGACTCGCCAAAGTCACCAAGAAGGATCTTTGCATCTGCAAGAGCGACATCTTCACTCTTTTGACCTAACCATATTGGCAGCACAGCGTTACGTGGTGCATTGTCATCAAGGGGAAGACCGTCAAGTCTTGTGACAGGGACAGTAGTAGGATGACTATGTCTTTCATGCAGTTGATCCGGGGATAGCTGTCTGATTCGCTCCGGGAGTTGTAACAGGATGTTGTCAAGGTGGAGATCACCGTGCACCACACCGCCTTGATGAAGATAAGCCACTGATTGAACAACCTGTGCAGCAATAGCTCGGGCCGTCCTTGGTTGAAACAGTCTTGAGAGCGATGTATCCTTTGCAAGTCTCAGCGACATCATAGCCGGGTCGTTAACCAAGCATGTGTGTCTTCCATTCGGTCCATCAAAGTGGAAGTTATCCGTGACATGACGAATAAGATTCCTCGCAGGATGGTTCTTGCCAGCTTTTGTCTCAAGCTGATTCAAAACATCAACCTCTGTAGAATCCTCGCCAAAGTCCGCTAGCACAATCTTTAATGCAGCATATTTCTGTTTCAAAATATCCCACGAGAGCCAGACGGTAGAATAACCCCCATGGCCAAGCTTATTGAGAATAAGATAGCGATCCTTGATAGTTTCACCTAGTGCAACAGGATGAAACCCGCCATGACAATACTGTTCGAGGTTCTCGACATGTTCGATGTAGTTGTAGTTGAAGCCCATGTTGATGAGTCTAGTATTGTGGTCTTCCATGACCATGGGCGGTGGAGCTTGGGTCGTTTGAGCGGTGACGGTGGCTAAGCCGCGAGAAGCAGCTTTTGAGATGATGCCATTGTAGCGAAATGATCTCTTTTTCGCTCCAGAGATGAGAGTGAGAGAAGGTCGCCGTAGCGATTTGAGACTGCAAGTAGCCATTTTCTTTTTGGTTGATGCGGCGGGTTATCGTCTTTGTCTTCTTTCGGTGAAGGTATTTCTTGTTTCCATTAGTGGTTTTGAGGATTGGGCCATTCCGGTATGTTTAGCGAGGGTTATATGTGTAAGCGATATAGGTATTGATAAAAGTCGATAGTATTTAATTCATTCTAGGATTGAGTGATTGAATTGAATTGAATTGATGTAGAAAAGCAAAAGGAAAGAAGAGGAAGAGTCGAGGTTTATGAGTAACATGGAGAAGCCGAAATCCGGGGTAAGAACGAGCTAAGTGTTACTCATAGATACTGGAGCTTAACTAAACTATGGAGTCCCGGTCGGTCTCAGGCTATCCACTTCCCTTGAGCCGGAAACTCCCCATCCATCCAGGTGACCACCCCTAGCCTCAGGCACCGTTTCGGACATGTTCCGAGTAATAATAAACAACAGCTGCATGATAATCATAGTCTATCCGTAGCTTCCCCCAGATTCCTTGAAATGAACCCCAATCTCGCGGGAGTTGACGGGTCCTTGAAGCCATCGTATCCTGGGTATCCTATCTTATTCGGTGGATCATCCGCGGTTGGAATCGGGCAAGTTTAGTCGACAGGCTAGAAAAATTTTAAAGTCTTGTGATTTACTCCTGAGCAATGACCTTAATGTCTCTATAGGAACAGAAGAAACAAGAACAGTGACAGAAATGATAGAAACCGAAACAGAATACAAGATGACTGCGGAATGTCTTATCTCGGGTACTCCTTTCAAAGAGAGTGACTCTTATCTTGTTCCTGATAATGATGCCGGTTACGGCCCGTCAATCACAAGGAGCTATTTGAGGATCCACACTCCTGATCAAGTAAACACCAACTGCCAAAATCTGGGGTAACTTATCGCGAGACATTCTTATCAAGAGCTTGGCATCAAGAGATACTTCTTACCTCTAATGATCCTAAACACCTTACTATAGTTATACCATATTCCCAAGTGAAGAATTGCTCTACACGTATAGGGGATTCATCCACTCATATTGTCATTGTGTGGTAGAAGATTATCATCAAGTCTAGTTGTCTCATGAACTTCAATATGACACACAACACAGACTGATCATGCAATTGGATTCTACACCATCACATTAACTCCCAAAAACATGACGAAGCACAACTCTTACGTAGCATTACATCTCTTGTCTTTCCTGATCAAGAACACAACAAAGCTTGCTCCACTGGAGATCTCTCGGTGTGTTTCGGAAAATATCACTAGAACCCACTCGTTCTAGAATGCGAATGACACCTTAGAGCTGGGCATGCATAAGGAATCTCCCGTCTCGCGTAATAATCCATGTTTGAGTCGTTGATGTAGTTAGAAGATCCTGTGTTGAGCCCAACAGCTTCACATGAGTCTTCCTTCTTCCTACCCAGATCCAGGACAACATCGAAGTTTCTCTATTAGATGAGGGTTCGAGGACGATGACTTCTTCTCAGTGTCTTTGAGCCCGGAGTGCGCGATGCGTACAATGGTCACGTCGACGACGCTCGGTAACCTTCTCCCAGGTAAAATGAGCACAGATCAACCATCATCAAGATAGTCGGTCACCTCTTCATAGCACGTGTCCAACCTCGATCGATTCGTGGAACAATCTGAGATACCCATAGACCGAAACCCCTTCTTCGACCCCGGCCATCGCGAAAACTTGTGCAATTTAAAACTCATCACCGTGCTACTCCCCCAAAACACCGATCACGAGACCGGCACCTCTTCAACCTCATATTTACCAGCCGAGACAATTTCTGCACGCCCCTACGGATATATATTTCCAAGTGGACATTCTATTTCTGAACATACACTACGGCAGTGAGTGATCTATGCGCATGCAAAGTGGGAAAGCTTATCGGATCCAATATCCGGAGCCGCACGCTATTACCGGCAATGCATATCTTGTTTGACAACAGCTCTAATGGGCTGGTACACTCCTCCTTAGATCAAATACTAAATCCGGGGACTTGCATCAAGTGATACTGCAAAGTCGTGGTTTTGTAGGACTTGCATCGCGTGATGCTGCACAACTACATTCCTATCAAGCATCAACACCACAAAAGAGGCGCTGCACGAATTTCCATATATGGCTGGGTGCTTTGTTACACAGAGTCTAGATTGATCTTCCCGCTCGCGATCACCCCAGAGCTGACTGCTTATTAGGCGGGACTGTTGTGCTAAGATGTTACTTTGAGTGGCGTCGGTAACTTACCCCAGATGCCTCATGCTTGACTAAATATTCTGCAAAGAGAGGAAAGAGCATACTTTGATGGTGTCTGGAGGCCGTCATTGACAAAACTGAAAATTAGAATAAATTGGAAGAATAAACTGGACTGGACTGTCATAAGTTGGGTCAGTAGACTGGGGTCCAGAGGTTGCATCAGATCATAATGATGTTACACAATCATCATGGTACAGCAAAGTCAATCTTATGATGACAACATTAAGCAAAACAAAATCACTAAAGGTCCAGATTTGAGAGTTGAATAGTTCATTATTAGATGTCTTTTCGAGCCTGCTTCTTGAGCGGCCGGCATTCATTCATAACTAGCTAGATACAGAAGCTTTGATAGCTGTACAACACAGTAGGGCTCTTCTGTCCCTTTCATCTTCAATTCATTTGTAACTTTTTGTACTCCAAAACTCCAATTCAAAAGGTCATTTCCCATATGTGCTGTATTCCCTTTCTTCTTTGTAGAAAACAAAAATAGTAGTAGTATAAGTGGAAGCAACTGTAGTCTTCCTTTCAACGCTTCTGGGGTATCTTCTTTTGTGCAAATCGGATCGCCGCGTGTCTCATGCAGTTGGTGACAAAGAAAATTAATCGCAAATATTAAGCAAGAAAGCAAAATCGTTCATCTCAGTAGGATCATTGTCCTTCATCTTCTGAGAGAACAAGAGGGGAGTTTGAAAGGCTGCTGAGTCGGTGGGCGTCGATGTGCTCGAGGCTGTCGTATTGGATGGGGGATTCGATAGCAGGGTAGGCGGGGGGGCTAGGAGGCACATCTTGGTAGACGGGAGGAGCTTCGTTGTCCCAGCTGACACCCATACCGGCGTGGGCAGTCATGACAACACCGTAGTGCATACGGAGGATGCGGCCGGTGCCGGTCTGGGTAGCTAGTTGAGGCTTGCCTTCGGGAGCATATTCTCGAGAGACAACAAGCTCAATGAGAAGAGAGTGTGTCACCTCAACACCTTCCAGAGACTTAGTATCGCAAGCGTACTTGAGCTCCTTGGTGTGAGACTTGTACTGGTTGGCGAAGTAGTCGAATTCCAACTCAACATTGCCATCAGTACCCGTGAAGTCAGACTTCCAGCCATCGTGGAGGTGCTTCTCGCCCAGGACGCGGACCTCTTGACGGGGGAGGCTCTTCTTCTCGCTATCCTGGGTAGCAGCTGGAGCGTGTCGCTCGCAAGCAGGGGCCTGAGACTTGATAGTCTCCTCGAGTCTCCAGGTAACCTTCTTGAGTCGCCAGAAGTCAATAGTCTTGGCCTTCTCGTTGCGGCTCATAAGGCCATCCAGTCGCAGGCTGACGGTGTTGGTGCCAGTAGGGTGGATAATGTTGTTGTAGTGAGCGCTGGCCTTGATGTTGGTGGGAGGGAAGACGCGGACAGAGTGGTGAGGAATTTCGTTTTCGGGGAGAGATCGCTTCACAGGGACAGTTCGCTCGAATCGGATAGGTGTGACAGAGCCGCTGGAGGAGTGAATGCTCTTTGTCACGTAGGCGTCGGCCTTGAACTCATAAGAGATAGCAACAACGGGAGTGTCCATGGTAGCGGGAAGGTGACCATCGAGGAGGATAGAGAAAGGGAATGGGTGACGACCCTTGCGGAGGGTGGTAGGCTGAGCCAGGAATTGCCAGCTCTTGAGCTCAGTGTACTGGTTCTGGCAGTCTGTGCAGTGGCTCTGGTAGGGCCTCTTCTGGTAAACGTGGAGCTTGAGGGAAGCAGCAAAGCTTCCAACCTCAACAATATCCTCCTTAACATCCAAAAACATCTGTCCAGTAATGAGAGCACCAGTGCTCTCCTCGGTGTTGCCGTGGAAGACTACTGGTGGGCTCTCAATGCTCCAGTCGATGGAAACATCCGATGCGTGATCCTTGTGGGACTTGCCGAAAGGCAGAGAAATGCGGTGATGCTTCTTGACAGCATCAGCGAGTTCAGCCATCTTGACAGCGTGAATTTGAGGGCGGTCCTCGCCGTCTGATGTGTAGGGGCTGTTTGTTCGTGATCGAGCAACCTTCTTGATCTGAGCAATGTTGCCAGATGAGGTGCGAATGAAGTTAGCCACGCGGTGGGGCATGGCTGCGGTCATGAGCGATACTTTTGTAAGACGCTCTTCTATACGGATTTAGATGGTGGGGGTTGGCGGCTAAAATAGCACAAGGCGTGAACGAGTTTTCGCAAAAACTCTTCAGTGTGATGTAATGCCGGGAATAACTGTCGACGCCCGTAGTGGTGTAATAAGGCAGGAGATGGCCAGGGACAGCAAAGTCTTCTGACTCAATCAATGTTGCGAAGGGCGTAGATGAAAAGTCGGTAATGACGATCGATGGCGCTGAAGTAGACTCAAACCTGTTCCGAGATGGTGGGAAGAATTTGAGTGTCGGCTGTACCAGTCTATTTTCTTTTCCTCGAAATCTTTCGGAAAGTGAAGAGCAAGCGACTGGGATATCAATTGGTCTGAATGATCTTGTAGAAATACAAATTGAACCGTTGATCGTGGTCGTTGGTGTTTCGTTTGTGTATAAGTGGTAGGCAGGTAACTTTTTTATAAGTCGTTGTTGGCTGGGGACTAACTTTAGTCAAGTATTGTCGACCCTGAATAGATGTGAGTAAGTCTGGGGAACTTGTAATAAGCCAAGATGAGTATGGGGAAGATATGGAGAGTCCTTTCGAGTGGGAAGATCGAGGGCATCACCAAGACTAAATATCTGGACTCAGACTCTTCGACTCATGCTCCGTTCCTTGGGGAAACGATGTGTCATAGCCCATGATGCCCTGCTATGGCGAGCTTGTTAAGTGGCGCCTTTGTGGACATGCACTGACAGGAGGCTCCCGCCTGACTCTCACAGTTCTTTTTCGCGCCCTGGAAGCCCTGCAACCCCTTTGGGCGTGTGGGTTATGGTTAGGTCCTGGGCCTGGAGACCGCCGAAGGGCGTGGGACCAGCAAGGTGGGCTTCTATGACTGGACCCTCCAGCCAGAACATATGCACAGTCTGCACCAGACCCTGGCACAGTCCGTACGTGTGCTGCGGTTGGCCAAGACCAGTTTTCACGAACGGTAAGCTCCATCCCAGCCAATGCTCAGTTGGCACGATCCAACGTTTCTGATCTGATGTCCATCAGGGACAGAGCACAGTGTACCATAGCGCAGTACCTTGTGGGTCAATAGAAGGCATGTTGGATCTCGCACACTGCGATCGTGGATCGTGGGACCAGGTTCAGTCCTCATGGGTGGAATAGACAGTGACGGATGTTTTTCATCACAGGAGTAACCGACGCTGCCCGGCTGTGGCCGACGGAAGATTCCAAAAGAACGTCGGTTCTCGACAGCTCTTGAAATGAAGCATTGGAAGCAGGTTTGTTTGTGTTGGTGTAGATGTGCTAGCTGGTTCGATCATGAGTATAACTCATGCAGCATCCAGATTGTTTCCTCGGACATGCATATCCTCCTGATCTGTCTCGGCTATGCTACCGCTGACTCTTGCACTGAAAATCAGACGGGCCAAGTCTCCGAGGGCGCATCTTTTTTTTTCTAGACGCACACTAGCCTCTGGATTTCTCAGTGCGAGAACATCGGCGCAGTAAACCGAAGGCCGGCCCGGTAAGCCACAGGGTTAATCAAGGGGACCCTTTTGATCTCAATTGCTAGTCTAGTGCTCGGAAACTCTTGACGGAAATGATCGAGAAAGTGCATCAGCCCAGTAAATTATGATTCGATGTAGCGGCACATGACGCGGCAGAGAATCTCCAACCACTGTACATACAGCACAGCCAGTCTTGGGGTGCATGTATATCGTCAGATGCTTCATCTCAAACAAGCAAACAAGCATTTCAATGCAGTTCTGTGCTAGTGTTTGAGGAATAGGGTTAATCATAATGATGAGCAGGTACTTGGTGACGGCATTTGCGATGTTGTATTTTTCTGCCCATATTCGGTCGGCTCTCAAAACTTGAAAATAATGGATTTCTTCATGACAAAAACGGCAGCCACGTGCCTCTGGCCGACAGGACAAATGGAAGGAGCAACGGAGGCTGGTTAGCGGCAGGTAGCGCTGTAAACTTACCGGTTACAGCGCCAAACATACACTAAATGGATCCCCTGGGCCCTGGGGACTGCAGCCCGTCAACTAGAATTTCGCCATTTGTATCCCCAATTAGGCCAAAAATGCCGATGGAAAAGGAGAACCTGGAAGCTATTAGGCTTCAATGGATGGGTAGCTTTGCTACTACACAATTATGTGTAATTGAATTGATCCCCTCTTCTGGTCAGGACAAGTGGATTGTAACTCTAGGAAGTGTAAACGCTGCCGTGTGAAGCTCGCATTTACTCATTACAGGCGGTGTATGCGACCCAATGCCCAGCCAGAGAGGACTGTCAGGTGCTGTCTTGCAAGTCAGGACCCCTGTGAATGTCACTACTGTACTGCTTGGAATTCGGGGAGAACGCAACTCAAAGAAAACACGCCACGAAATCTGAGTTGTATTACCCGAAACAGGCAAATGAGTAACGTTATTGGTCAATAAACTTCGACAGGGCTAGTTCCGTGTCTCGGCCGACGGAGGCGAGCGTCTATGGGCAAACGAACGTACGAGGTACTGTTGTATTGAATTGAAGATGGGAAAGAGAGCACAAAGTTGAACTCTAGTCGATTTATGGTATGGCTTTCTCGTCTCACCGGTGGTTGCTAATGAGACAGTGACAATAACGCAATCTTGGACTTATCTGATCAAAGACTGATCTGATCGTGTGGCTGATGGGCTTGGACTTGGAGATGATGGGTTTGCACGGTCCGCGGAATTGGAGATGAGTTGGGGATTGCCAAGAATCGCATTCGATTTTGCATGATCCATGGTCCATCATCGTGACAAACGCCAATTATACCATGAATGTCACTAACCTCGATTCCGTTCATCGTCTAAGCCAAGTCACAGGTTGAGAGAGGGTGTTGTTTCCACCTCCGATGCCGGTCCCACTAAACAAAGCCAGCAACTAGACAAAAGAGAGTAATTTGGAGAAGATTTCTTCAGAAGGTTCCACAATAGCACCGGCCAAAACGGTCGCGCGATTGCCTCTGATCAAAACTTTACGTCTTGCCGTTTTTTCTGCCAGGTTCCAGTTCTATCAGGAAATATCAATGCACACGGTGTGGGTCACTTCCTGTTGGCCCTTTCCTTCTGCAAAGAGACGGTAGTGGCACAGTGGGTAAGTGTCTCCACAAGATGAAGAGTTTTTCGTACTGTCTGACTGACCGTATGTTAAGGTGAGGTAGCCGCGGCTGTAACTTGCCCAATGGAAAGCAAGAGCGCGACAGGTACGTACTGCACTGTGGATGGGAAACCTCTTTCCGTTCATGTTCCAAGAAGTTCCAGGTTTTAACGGTGTCATGAAAGACTCAAACATCCTGGGAAAATCTCTGAGGAAAAAAAAGTACTGACCACCTGCACTAGCCCAACTTGGCCTTTCGTTTCTTGATTCGAAGTTTTGATCTTTAGCAAAAGAACAAAAGAACCAGGCTTTTAATTGGAGATGTACCAAGCATCAGAAACGGAAGTGTTTGGGTCCTCCAGCATTATCCCTTGTCGGTAAACCGCAAAACAACACCACACACCCCCAATCATACCGTTTGTTACGACATCGTGAAAGCCTCCATCAACAGGGTTCGCCTTTTACGTTACCATAGGGTAAGAGCTTACTCACTTGGGCAGACTGTTTGTTTTAGGGGAGGTAACTCACCGAGACTAACAACGCCAACACTGTCTCGACATCAATATCACTGGTCTTGAGCAATACACGTGTCTACAATTATCGATATGATACAATTGCAACCGTCTCAACGCCAAACTTACAACAGTGGCATCAATTCGGTGTAATATTACGACGACTTTTGCGTCAAACAATTGCGTCTACATGACCCATCGATCGAGATGCCTAGCGTATTGCATCTTCACATGAAAGTAAACATCAATACCACTGTCACCATGGTGAACCTTGATGCTCATGGCGTCCCAAACGAATGCTATCGTTACTTCGCTAGTAGAAGGTCCCTGATCTTCCAAACTCTGATATTCGGCACCAGAAACGGCACCAATTCATCTCTTAGCCGCGGCTACTGACATTCCGAGGAAGCGCCCCCGCCTTCGAGATCGAAACATTAACCGGTATTCGCGGCTTCAGTTTTAGACGCTTTCTTCGTCAGCTCGTGTACAGTAGTCCAGAGTGGAGCATTGAAGATTTGGACTTGGTATCAGATTGCCACTATTTACGGTTACATACATGCGCGCCCTCTTGCGCGGCAGATCTATATCGATTCACTAATACGAGTTTTACTATGCCACGTTTCTTTTCAAACACGAGGTCAGCAAGTATCACTGCGCAAACCATCAAATTACTCGGGCAAACCCGAAACGAGAGAGCCGCATCGTCTGAGATGAGGCTCTTGACTAAAGAATACTCCCAAGTCCGCCAAGGGGCCTGGTTTGCGCAGCATTAAAGACGCATTGCTGGTTCCTGAAGATCATGCATCAGTCTCCAACCGCACAGTGCTTCTGCTATTACATAAAAATTTGGAGGGTTCAGCCAACAATGTTCGACTTCTCACTTTAGAGGCTCAAATCCCTTGTGCGTTTTCAACTCAGCCCTGTCGATGTATGTACTTGGCAGCCAGGTCGGGACCCGGGAAGGGCGCCGCATGCAATCACGAATCACCCCAGCCCAACGTGCTTCCAGGCTTCGGCTTCTAGAATTTGGCACCGCCCTCGTCTCCAATATCTCAACTTCAACAAGGCGTCGAAACCCTGGAAGCCAAGCAGCAGTAAGCTCGCCATCGCTTGCACCATTATCAATAAACTTGCAGAATGTTAATGAGAGCTAAAGATCGTCCCTTTAGACTGATCTTGGCGACCCTTGAGTTCAGCTGGGAATAAACATCGAACGTCCTAAACGGATCGTGCACGAGCGTATTGCTAGCGACACCCCTCTGGAAAATTCTTCCATTCATGGCACAGTGAAAGCGCAGACCAGTTTTGAGCCGCATCGGAACAAGGTGCAAATTTACGCTATAATTATACCATGGGATCCTCCTTGCGATGGGGCCTTTGGAGCATCACAAGACGAGTTGAGACTTTGGGTGGATTCTCTGAGCTCCCTCGACAAACTGAACGTTCCACACCACGACAATGTCGCGGACCGTCTACTTTATCCCATGTCCCGATGTCAAGCGACTCAATCCGACAAACGAGAATGTAAGGAGTTGCGAATACTCGTCACGATTCCTGAAACAAATCTCTGAAGCGGTCTGACCCTGCTGGTTCAACGTGTAATTGTTCCTGACAAGACCCATCTGGCAGCAACCGAAACATTGGGTTGGGCGTTTGGGCTCGAAAATGTCTTACTGATATCGCTTCGAAATAGAGCTTGAACTTGGCTTCAGCACGGTTGCACTTGAAGCTGCAACAGCTAGCGATCGGCGGTGTTTAATCGATGAGGCTCAAACTGATGGACTATCACAAGATCGATCGTCGTGTACCAAATTTCTGTTCCGCCATGGTCTAAGCTTAGCTTCTTCATTGAAGCACAGAGTAGACACCACGGGAGAACACCCGTCATTGATATCTCATTAACGGAAGAAGCTCCGGGTCGACCCCACGAAGCTATCGTTTTGAAAGGCAGCTGGCTTGTCACAGCTTGTCTGCCTTGTAAGGTGCTCTCATTTGTCCTTCTCACCAGGACCTGAGCCAAGACTTTTGACGAGTTTTCTGGAGCTCTCTCCTTTCTTAGCTAACACAGTGCTTACTGTGCCCCGGAAGTCTAGATCCATAATCTTGGACCGACGCCCAGGGTTACTTCTATGCCGATGGTGACCTTTTCTGGACGGGTGGATGGCTGTGCGTCATGCGCCTAAAGTCTTTTTCGACCCTTTCGAGACTGCTGCTCGGCCACGTCCGTGCAGCAATCGACTGTTTCGTGGGACACTTGACAAAAACGTCCCATCTTGAAAGGGACCTGTCACAACGACACTTTTCGATACCGACAAGATGATATGAGTAGACGGGTGATTTCGCTGTTTTCTATGCTGGAGCAGCGTGTTTTACGATGGCGATCATGAGATTTAGCAATGGGAATTCGCTTCCTGCGGATAATCTTGAAGCATGTTTGGTGTAGATATGCGACCCTCATGCCACTGACCCTCTTAACGGGAATAACATTAGAATACCGCTCGATTAAAGCCGGTGTAACGAAAACTCCCTAACAGCCTGAATGAACTATGAGATAAGTTCTCAGATCACCATCAAGCCATGATCAAATCTATGAGAATTAAGCTTTAGCTCTGCCACGATCTAATTTTGGGGTAGTTTAGAGCATTTGTGACATCCCGAAGGCTCTAACGTAGTGCTTCTACAACTTCTTCTTTCCTTCGGGAACAAAACAAGCCACATCTGACCACGATGCAACCAAGATCTCACACAAGATGTTTCCTCCGCCTTATGACCGATTGTTTGTATCCGTGCAAACCTGGACAGATCAAGATTCTAGACATACAAACCGGGCAAAAGTGAGCTCATACGAAAAACAAGCATTGCTCTGTCTTTGACGGTAGCGCGGAGCTCAACTCCGACCATGTGACCTTGTCCAGCAATGTATTGATTGCTCTTGATATACCGAAAATGGTCGCAAGGTCTAAATAAGCTATATGCAAGGCATGTCGATATACATATGTACGGACAATCAGGGGTGAATTGCTCGAGATAAGGAACGGTCCAATTGTAGAGCTGCCCAGATTTAGAGAATTGGTCTTATCTCTGAAGAATGTTCTATGAAAAGTCTGGGGTTTCTGGGGAGAGAGATAAGTTGCCTTTTCTGGGGTTGGAAGATAAGGAATTGCCAGATTTGGATGGGAGTGAGGCTGCAGAACACGCTTTGACGCTTTCTACAGTGCCAATACCTAAATGAAGGGAATTGGTATAGATGTGAGTCAAATAGAGTGAGAACCCCTTGGGGTAGATAGTCCAGTCCGACAACGGCACGACTCACGATGGTGTTTTACAACATGAAAAAAAAGAATTTGGAGAATTATCTCCGGCATCTAAATGCACAAAGCAACAAGTCCCTACCAAACAAGGAAAGTGGGTATCGATTCAACGTCATGCATCCACTAGATTGTTCCATGCAGGAAAAGAATGCACTTTTGTGTTTCTAGAGGGTGAGGGTAGGGTGTTGAAGCAGGCAGGTAGGGTATGCAGAGATTTCGGCAAGAGATGACATCGTGGGCTGGGGACTTGACCGGCGGACGGGCCGACCGCTAGGAGAGAGTTACCGTCGACCGTGATTTGAGGCTTGGAGTTGGGGAAATCCGTAGAATAGACAAGACCCTTGGTGCATGTGAATGTTCTATGTTGGAGAACTTGGCTAGTTAGTGTATCTCCTTGAGCACCCGGCTGTGCACATCCCGCCCGGGCACCTCCAGTTGCCTAGCTGGTCTAACCAGAAGCCTAACAGACGAAAGCAGATTCTCAAAATGTCCTAAAGTTTTACTAAGAAATCTAAGTATTTATGATTATATGACGACAGAGGTGCGGGATGTGCACAGCCGGGTGGCTCAAGAAGAAGAAGCATACTTTGACTAGCTCACTTCATGAAGTACATGTCACAGTTAGAGGCACTAAAGATCTTTGAGCAGCGTTGCATTGTTTACCTGTATTGAGCTTATGTGAAAGTTCTATCTACTCAGGTTTCGACAGCAGCAACTTCGCCAAGTAATTTCTTCGTACCCCCCATGATTACCTAGCATATAGGTTCAACCCATCGTGCCAAGAGCTTTCATGTTGTCTCGGAATTTTTGTTGCTGGGGATCGAAGTACGTTTCCACAGCCATCATGGAACTCTTCATCGTATGAACAGTCGTTCCCAAGTCCTGCAAGTGTTTCTCTTGATCTTTCTTCTCAACCAGTTCCAATTCCAATTCCAATTCCACTGCCAGTGAGTCGAGGGATGTACGCAGCGCGCGGGCAGCATTGTTGTATTCCGTCAATGCGGTATCAACTTTCGAGGCTTTGGTCAAGACTTGTCCTTGGGTCGATTTACGGCTGACCGTTCGGAGCTCCTCACGAAGCGACGCAATTATCTTGATGAACCCTTGATGCTCGATATCCCTTTCCTTCTTTATCTGGTCGACTTCCGATCGTAATTTGTGGAGTTGAACATTGAAATCTTGGTTTTGTTGGATGAGGGGGGTAAAATTGGCCGACTGGTTACCGCTTATCTCTGTTGAGACTGAATGGCTAGAATCAAGGGCTTGTGCAGAACTGTGGAGGGCGGTCTGAAGAGACGGATCACAATTTTCCTCGTTCTCGGGGTCATGAAAGGTATCCTGCTCAGGGCTTTCAATCGATGCAAGAAGGGCATTGCAGGCAACGGAAGTCGTGCTGTGGCCCTCTTGTGCAGGCAGGAGGGGTTTCTGAAAAGCAGGCGAGCGTAGATTGGATGTGGTATCCTCTTCATTTTTGATCTTTTTGTTTGAGATCTTCCACGGCTGAAAATCCACAATATCAAGCTGCTTTCGCTTTGGGGGGACGCTTTGCTGTTGGTGTTGGTACGTGAACTGGGAAACGCCTACTGGTCCAAAGATGCTTGGCTCGCGGTGTCGGGCAACCTAATAGTATTAGGGCATGCATCAATAGTTATGCGACGGACTCACCTGTGATGTTCCCTCTTCGAGAGTACTGCTCTTGAGAGGACTGACCAAGGATTCCGGATCAATACCCGGGTATTGCGTGACAAGTCTGTGTTGCAGTCTGACGATCTTGCTGAAGCCGTAGGTAGCTCTCAAGACAACCCAGATTGCAAAAGTCATGTTCCGGCTCAGCAGTTTGTGCTTGCAAGGAGCAAGAGCTATGCGCTCGGTGACTGCTGTGTCACCGTTGAGGACGTGATCGATGATGGCATACCTGGTGCCTCGGTCCCAGTCTTTAGAGTGCTCATCGTACAGCTTCTTGAGGTTGCGCAGGATCTGTTGATTCAAGGGGTCTTTGGAAAAGCTTGGGGTGTCCAAGGAGGGGAACTTTTTGTATCTGGCTGAAAAGCCGACCATGATTGTTGTGGTGGATGGTGAATCAAGAAGAGGAAAGGGGACCTCGAGGGATGTTGAAGTGGAAGTGGGCAGGTAGGTCAAAGAAAAATCGGGACTTAGTTAAGTGTATCATAAAGATTAGGAAACTCTCTCCTAAGCTTTAGTGCCTAAGGTTGCCTAAGTGATTTTCTCAATAGGCTTCTGTGTCCTGGTTATTTTCCGATCCGCCTGAGGGGGTAGGGGCAGATGAGGTCAAGTATGGATGTTGGATGTTGTGGATTCGACAAGGTGGAAATGTAGGCACCGATGAGCCCGTAAATCACAACTGCAACCTTAGTGTAAAGTCTTAGACAACTGATACCATCAAACAAGAACATGTATATGTGATGCCCAATATTCCACCACATGGCTGTTCGCATAGATTACTGTACGGGAGAGCGCAGTAGACAAGATGGGTTAACTAGCAAGGTACCAGGTATCGGAATACTCAGAATGGATGCGATGACAATATTCAACAGACTTCATGACAGAGGCATAGACGAGGTTCTCTGTATGGCAGTTATCGATTAAAAGAAAAGACATACCTCCCAGTCGATCCGCTAACCGACGTGAAGATAATTGCATCTGCATCTGCCATGGTCTCTTTCATCGAGTTATTGATGAACTCCTTTTTGACCCATTGATTTTCTCACAGAGGAACATACGCTACAGTGACAAACGTGACATGTCTCCTTCGGTTGTTTCTATGAACACTCGGAATCTTAGCTGCCGCTGTCCCTTTATCTTATCGATGGTTGATACCCCTGAACGGTTGATCTGTGGGAATAGCCTCATTAGAACTCTACGAGGCAGGGAGATCGTTGAACTTGAAGCTCTGGGTTTACTATGCACCAGATAATGCAGTGATCAATCACCCAAGTGACAGTGGGCTAGGAATACCTAACTTTTGATTACATGCGGGCAGTGGCTGGGAGTGCCGAGTTAGGTAGTGCCTGAGCAAGTGATTCCTTGAACAGTGAATCACTGCTGACCAGCTGGCAGGCAGTCACTCGAGCTGCTGATTTCTAGGAACGCACAATACGTTAGCGGGAGAGAGGAATTTTAAAAACAAACCAGAGGAAATAAAATTCTCTCCTCCTCATTTCTTCAACGCAAGATTTCACTCTTGCACCGCATCCTCACGATCCAACAAAGAATCATCTCGAGCATCGCTCGTAGACATTCACGATGAGCACTCGCAAGAAGGAACAAGATGTATGAAACCACATCTCACGATATCATTTTAACTCAGATCAACTAACCACAGAATAACAAACAGGAAGCCGTTGACTGGAACTATGACAAGATGGCGAACGGAGTGAACGTCAAGTTTCCGCCTCTCGACTCTGACGACCTCCCGCATGACTGTCTGAATCAGTATGATCTCAGGCGTCTCAGGAATGTCTGGAATAAGCACTCTCGACACTGGGATGTTCAGCACAAGATCGACATTATCGACTATCTCTGGGACCCGTCCGTCACCAAAGACCTCGCTTGGATCGCCAGAAAGCACCCGCTCTACCCAAAGCGCTCTAGTTTTTCCGCCTATGTCATCCTCAAATGCCTCTATCCAACGGATCCTGATCTGGGTCCTCACAGGTTCATCAGATGGGGAAAATACCCAGAAATTGACCGGGACGCAAACCAAGCAACTGACTGCAATGGAAACCCAGTGGCCTTCTGGGGTAGCTTTGAGCCTCCTGTCGCTCAGGATTATCAGTGCTCTGTCAACGATGTCGAAGCAGTCAATGAAGGAGTTCATGACTCTGTCCAGGATGAACCCGATGAGTCCTTGAAGACAAAGAACAAGGTCATTGTCCACGACCCTTGGTGGAACACGAAACACGCTTCACTGTCCCTTGGTAAGTTACATGTCTGCTTTATCTATATATATCATTTGCTAACTGACAGACTCATAGCCCTTGACCAGCAGAACAACAAGAATGCCGATGCTCCTTCCGAGGAAGCTGCTATGCCTGGGACTTGGGACCCCCTGCCAGTCCGCCAGGCATGGGGTCGATCTCAATGCTCGCCTCCTCCCGATGATCAACATTACCAACGACAATCGCGTTCCGGATGGGGCTCCAACAACGAGAAGTGTGCCTGGGGTCTTCCTGCGGCGAATCGCATCTATGCAGCGCCCGATCTAGAGTACGTCGAATCGAAGGAGATGGCTCACCAGGAGACCACCGCGGAAGATGATAGAGCCGACGACGCATGTGGTTACCCCAGACAGTCTGGCCGAAGTGCTTGTAAGGGCCACGACGCCTTCGCCTCCAAGTTCTCCTCCGAGACTGAGGATTCTGAGGTTGGTGTCATTACGCCTGCTAGCTCCAACACTGAGCATACCCCAGTTCTCTCAAGCCAGCAGATTCAGGAACTGAAGGACTTCATCACCAAGACTAACAACGACACTGTAGCTCATCTCTCTCTGGAGATGAGTCACATGAAGAAGTCCCTTGATGAGAAAATTGAGCAGATGCGCGAGGATTTCAATCTCAGACTGAACAGAGCTATGAAGGTCAATCGTTCGCTCAGGGACGACATGGAGACCCTGCAACTGTCCCTTCCGGATAACCCAACTACTCAGCAGCAAGTGCGTGAGCTTGAGGCCAGGGTCGCTAACCTCGAGCAATGGTGCCCGGACTTTTGAGCTCTGCTTGGTTTTGGTCAACATTCAAGACAACTGGCGTTGAACGATGAGATGAGGAAGCTACTGGATCACGAAAAGGAAAGTTCTAGAGGGCTTCACAAGAGAGCTTAATATGAGAGCTTTGAGAGGGAGCTTTATTAGAGAGCTTTAGAAGGAAGCTTTATACGAGAGATTCAGAGGGAAGCTCGCCATGTATTTCGAGATCCAGTAGCTAAAGAGAACAATACTCCGTAACTTTCTCCGCTTTCGAAAACGGTGCATGTGTTAAGATTGATTATACTTACCTTTCCAGTCATGATATCCGCGGAACGTCCAGTAACTCAGTATTCCTCATATTACGCAGCTCCACGATCCGTTATAATTCTCAATCTATTCGGCGAAGTCATCCAGCCAGCCACCAAGGTGTCAAGAAGTGACCATCGAAAGCACAAGAGACGAAATAACTTGGTCACCTTATGCGAGTATATGCTAGCGGTTAGGCTACCTGATTTCTGTAGGCCGAGCCGCAGAGGATAATTCTTCTCACACTCACCTGCCAGCCCAGCATCCATACTAAGGATAGGGGCACAATAATTTGCCCCTGCCTACATTTTGCCACGAGTAGGGATATCCAGAAGCTTCGGGTGAAGGGAAATGTAAGAGAAGCACCTGCCTTCTTATATAGGCTTGACGTCTCTCATACAGAAATCCAAAAAGGCTAGTTTTTAGTCTATCAGTAATCGAAGCTTGACCTTTACTTGGACCTCAGCCTCAATCTAGGCATACGGACAAAAGGGCTTGGCCTTCAGCGCGCAACGAAATTGACGTTGTCTCGGGGATAACGCTCCCGAACCAAAGAGCACGTGGTGAGCTGTACATGTGTCTGATGGTGTGTGGTCTCTAAACTATCACGGCCTAGTCCTGCACCCCAACTTTAGACGAAGAAACTTGTACCGGCTGAACTGGGCTTTCATCCAGGGGTCTAGCTGTCGTACGACTTTTTCATCATTACTGGGAATGGTACGGGTCTAAGGCGACGGTTGAGGCTTTGAGGCGTTTGCGTTTTGATGCAAAGAAGTGAGTGTGAAAGTATCGCCATGACTTTGAGGCGTTAGATTGACTCGAGTCTTGTGGTAGGGCTGTGCTCGGACTGGATTTTTCTTAGAGGGAGAGGTTCACTTGTGATAAGATGATATGATCTATTACTTTCTGTGTTTGAGATGAATCGTTTTGCAGATAGCAGATATGGTGGTGAAGGCGAGAGGACTCGTCGAATCGGAAGGCAACCAGACTATGGTAGACTAACACAGCCACCAGTTCAAGTCTAACGCTTGTAGTTTCTACACCTTGGCTAGACTTTACGGGTATGAACGACAGCCTCGTGTTTGACATGAAATCCTCGCGGTTATTATCGGACATAGTTGAACGTGTGTGGAATACTCTGTACTAGCTCTACGACTAGAGACTGAAGGATTCTAGAGCCAATTTCACTCACCCGTATACTCTGTAGCTCAGCCGTTGATACGCTGATTATTAACTAGACGAGATCTACAAGTTTGATAGAAGGAATACTTAGTCCGACGGAAAACATGTATCCGTTTGACGATGACATAGATAATCTCAGCTCAGTGGATTATATTGTTCAGACAAATCTGGACTCTATCGTTTCTTGGCTTAGGACCCAGAAGCTAAGGGCAATAAAGAGCACAGACAGCGCACTACAGGGGTCTTTACGGCCTAATTTACAGGTGATGATCATAGCCAACGTTGGGTTTTGCACCGAAGTTACCGTTGGCTGTATTTTGTAGATCAACGTTTTAGATTGCTTGGAGCGGGAGATGGAGGATACGGGCCGTTTAATGTTTGTGCGAAGGAGGCTATTTCGAGGTATCCGCTTCAGCCGCTTTATACTAGGTTTTATCCCGGAGATGATCTAGGATACATGGACAAGTCAATGATAGACAATGTGCGGTTTAAACAGTAGAGTGATTAAATAAATAATAATCTCTTGAGGACATCTCCAATGGAGAACATGCGTATCTACTCAAATGAATCCCCTGTGTCACAGCTCTAGACCCTCATGAAATAGAGTTTTGGGTATCATCTATCCGAGCTTCAACGTCTGGACTAAGAAGCGAAGGTGTCCTGTAAAAAGTCTACTCTCTACCATAACAGTATATTCAAGCCGCTTCCCCTGACCCTGCAACCAATCCTCTGGGATAAAGGAATGTCAAAGCAAAATGCGAGCCAGAACTAGTTTGGCGTTTTTAGTTGTCGATCTCAGCCTTGTGTTCGAGACCTTGACTCATGAAGACGCTAGGGAAGAGCGCGGGGATACTACAGAGGCATGCCTAGCGCTATCAGAATCAACTTCTAAAATCTCATCCGGACGTACGGAGATTCTTGTTCATCAGTATTGGATGTAAACATGGAGAGGAACTTTTATACTACGTACTAGGATGTTCCCCGGACATGGGTTAACAGTATCGTGGGTCTATGGACATCCACATCAATTACTTGCCTACAGTACCTGGTTGAGGGTCGAGATAACCATTCAGGGTTCTTTTCATTGTTGAGAATAGATTCCGAGTGGCTCTTCTAGTTCGGTTTCATACCAGCACAGCGGTCAATCAAACGCCACAGCCTCTTCTTTCCTTTCTTATTCCCTAGTTTAGTTTTCATTAGTTAGCGCTGGACGTACGGAGTAGGGATAATGCCTGCGTATCACCGGATGCAACTCCCGCCACTGAAGATTCATGCTCTAGCTTTGCTTCTGCTGCTGTAAATTGTAGTTAGTTGGCTGTCTGGGGAAGTGTATCAACTGCACGGCCGTGACTCGACTTCACCACCATGTTGCTTTTGACGGCTCGTTTGCCCTGTCTCTGAAAACCTGGCATACTTCATCTCAACTCCCTGCCAAGACTCTTTCTCTTTGATATCTGGAGTATAAACCCATCTCACCTGCCTCCCAGCATCCACATTCCTCTCGTGCTGGATTTATATCCACATCGTGAAAACTTTCTCATCTACACTCCTTGGCCATATCAATTCAGTCTCTCATTAACCGCAAACATGGGCTCCGAAGAGCGAGGCTTCCTCGTGCCTGCGCACTTCAAGGAAGAGCCTCCTTCCGACTCCGATATGCAATTCGCTTCTATTATCTGGGGTTTATCACTCGGCGTTTCCATCTTCAACTCTGCAAAGGCCGTTCGTCAAACGCAGACGGCTATCCAACGACGAAAAAGACTGACTGCTTATATCGCTTTTATCTGGGCTGAGGTTATCTCGAGTACTGCTCTTGGAATCCTGGTCTGGATGTACCTCCGGGGATTTATACAGCCTAGTTTTCAGTATTACTTCTTTATCAGTAGGTCTACATCTCTCTTGTGCTTGTTTGTGTGGGAACTCTGTGCTGACTTTATGTTTAGTCGTCTTTTGGTCGATACAAGTTCAATGTCTGATCCAAATTATCATCAATCGAGTCGGTCTTCTAATGGTCGTCCGCCGCAATGCAACCATACTCAAGTGGACATGCTTCTTCATCCTCCTAGCCATCAACATCAGCGTCTTCTCAGTTTGGATCCCAGCGCGCCTTCAAATCAGTGAGACATTTATCCATGTCAACGAAGTCTGGGATCGACTCGAAAAGGTCCTCTTTGCACTTATGGATGCGGTTCTCAACTTTTACTTTATCTGGGTTGTTAAGAAACGCCTTGTTGCGAACGGTCTGCAAAAGTACACAAGGTTATATCACATGAACATGTTCCTCGTCGGAATCTCGATTGCGTTGGATGTAAGTTGTGATTTCCGAGATATCGATGTGTTCTCTTACTAATAATATATGACAGGTCCTCCTTATTGGTATGATGTCTCTACCGAACAGCTTCGTCTACGTCCAATTCCACCCGCTCGTGTATCTATGCAAACTTCACATCGAAATGAACATGGCCGATTTGATCGGCAAGGTTGTCCGTGCCGGCAACAACTCTGGCGATGGCGAGCACGACTACAGTTCCCGCTCCCGTACGACGAACAAGAACAGCACTCGCCCCGGTCGTTTTGCAGGCGGCCTTACAAGAACGCACATCGAGCTCGGCGAGGAGGACGAGATAGAGCTCAAGCATCGCGAAAATCTTGCGGGCATCAAAAAGACTGTTGTGACACACGTCGTTAGATCGCCGAATAGCGAACCGCAGAGTGAGCAGGAGGATGAGATTATGGAACATCACGAGAGGGCTGTTAGTGAAGCCAGTTCTTCGATTCCGAGACATGAACCTTATAGCATTGAGCATGCGAAATAAGTCATTTTTTATTTGTTTTGCCTTTTAGCTGCCGAGTTTGGATATACTATACATACAGATATAAGGAGAGGCGACACTCCCCATATACAAACAATGGATACACGCACTTAATTAAAGACTACACAAGAAGACAAACATAAACTCTACCTTTCTCTTTGCATATGGGAAAATTTCAACAAGGCCATTGTAAAAACGAGGCAAATCCTTGTCGAAGGATTTCAGCTCACTTGGTCCCCCGCAAGTGAAGGCCAGGATGCTCAACGCCAGAGAAAACCAGGGGTCATTTTCCGGGGTATCGTGCGCCTGTTCCCCAAGCAAGCTAATGTCTTCAGCTGACTCGTTCCTGTCGTCCGATGTAACCAAGCAAGGGTATATCGTCATGAAACTCTAGGATTTTCCTTGGGATATTTCTTTTTCTTGAGCAATATACCAATGCAGCTCTTGAATGCCATGAATTACTTCATGTACGGAGTATTCACTCCGAGTCCATGCTAGTTTGAGGTTTTAACTGTGAATAAGGCATACCGAGAATAAAAATTGAACCGCTCTACAAGCCACAAAAGTCTAGGCTTGCATATTTGCAGCTCCGCATGCGGACGATGGGAAGAGAGGCTTGAATACAACACATCAAGCATGATGCAGGCCCTTGTATGAGTAGGGGGCTGGCCATGGCTTGCAGTTGACCATCTCGTGTATCGTTTCCCCAGATTCGACAAGTGATGTCTCACCTCATATGAGACAAGGACTCCTCATCTCTTGAAGAAAATAACGCCACATGAACCGAGTCTCTGGGTCGGGGCTGCTGTGACATTCACCTGCTACGGCTGTTGTCGGGTTTACGCCGGGCTGTTAACGTAGACCATTAATAGAGAGCTATTATGGACAACAGTGACATCCTTCACTCAGCGTGGCTTCTCTTGCGAACAACAACTGTTTGAGGTGCTATCGTGCAAGCTGATTGGTGAAGATCCATGCCAGGGGCGTAACGATGATCTACCACCAGGAAAAGCTCAATATCTGAACCGGACTGTTTTCTCCTCCAGTCTCTTCAACCCCGTCGTAGTCTAGTCTATGTATCTACTCGACATCCTTCTTTCTTGCAGTTCACCATGTCATTCGTGGGCCAGACTTAATCGTTGACGTATTCATTTCTTGACCCCGATCTACGTCTCCATTCAGATCTGACCTGAACCCACTTCGGACCTGACGCTAACAGCCCGATCTGAGTCGCTTATAAGTAACATACTCTTCTCTTTCTTTCATCAAATTACATCCGGTGTGGTGTATCGGTTAGCATACCGCGTTTTCATCATAGAAATCCGCGGCGAGCGGGGTTCGATTCCCCGCACCGGAGTATCACTTTTCTTTTGCTTTTCAGAATAATCTTTTTGTTCTCTGCTGTTATTTTGCTCTAAGTGTGATGTCTGGAGTGGTGAGGTTATTGTGGTGCATGGGGGAAGAGTACTTGAATGGGTACCAAGTGTGACTCCACATGCTTCAGCAGCTTCTAACAAATATACCTACTGACTGACCTTCTTTGTCCTGTATCGATGAGGAATCTGGGGCTGGATCGACTAAGTCTCTCGGGCCAACCCTCCTTCAAATACTGTTACTTGCTCCTAAAGACTTCTATCGATGTTGCGTCTGTTTAGTGTTTGCAGACTACCTCTACTCAGATAAAGATTCCACTACCAACCTCCCTACTAGTGTACCTATCAGTGAAAACATGGACTTATGGACAATATTTTGCCGATTAAACAGCATTCATTGAGGTTAAATACTCTATCATGAATTTGTGACAACCCGTCTGCGATTCGCAGTTCAATTTTAGAAGGTATAGGGTAAGAGTCATGACAGGTTGCCGATATTTTCCCGCCCTTACCTCCATCCCAAGCTTCATCTCACCTGCTACCTATTCGAGCTTCAGCACAACTTAGCACCAAGCTTCCGGAGTGACCAACTATCACTCTCAGGGAGGCATGATAATCGACCCTTGATATGCGCGAGTTCATGGACTATGTCCACAGCGCCTTCTACGAAGCTACAGGATGGAATCGCGATAACTCATACGCAGCGCTCAATGTGACGAGTGATGGTAAGGTCACAGCATCGACTCGAGCTATGACCTGTACTAACAATTCGACTTGCAGCACTTCTCAACTTCCAGACCCCTCTAGGGTTACGGCTCACTCTTTCGTCCCTCGCAAGCACCAATTTCGCGACATCCTACCAGCTCGGTTCGGTCGGAATCGTCGACGGCTCCATCTCATACCTCTTCTCGTCAGTCCCGCTTCGACTTCTCCTAACGCCGCAGTCGGAAACTGTCAATCTCCCGGAGCTTCTACGATCATACAAACCCCTCGCCGAACTTCCCCACCGAACGAATCCTTTCCTTCAAACGTCCAAGGACAAGCCCGAATCGTCTCTCCTCTACGGCCGCCTGTACCTACCCCAGTCCCTCCTCGAAGCTCTATTCGTCAGACGACTATCGCCCGCGCTTCAAGTCCAGCTCAGCGCTGTCTCTGCGCAGCACCTTAGGAACGGCGGCACAGCTCTAGGCTTGGCACAATATGACGTGGGAAAGTACGCACTCGAGGGTCTGGCCTCCACAGACGGAGGATTGCTCGGTTTTAGGGGTGTGTATAATTTCGGCGGTGATGCCGAAAGCCCGGAAAAGCAAGCCCATGTCGATAATGACAAGGAGAGAATCTATGGGCGGTTCAGCACCGGTGGAGAAATCTATTACGGCACCCTGAACAAGTCGGGAGGAATCAGTGTGGGAACCCGATTTGCGACATTACCTGCCCACAAGGGGACGCCTTTATCCGCGACGCTGACGTTGAATCCCTTGATGGGCAACATCAGTGCAAGTTATGCCGTAGTGGCCGGTAAGCATTGCAGCCTTGCCACTAGGATGGAGTTCAATGTTTTCAGCTACGAAAGCGCCTGGGCCATTGGCATGGAGCTTTGGCGGAAGCCATTCGTAAGACCTGTCATCGAGGACGAGCCAGTTGTCGAAGACAAAGTGGTTGTTGTTGATGAGCCAGAGGAGAAACGACCAAAGGAGCGCAGTTTCCAAGCCAAGTTGGAATGGCGTCTGGATGATCCCGAACCAGTCGCGGTCAAGCCACCACCGCCGCCTCCTCCGCCCCCGAAGAACGAACCAGAGCCCGAAAAGCCTGGTGAGGAGAGGTATGCTGGAGTACTCAAAACCCGCCTGGACCAAAACATGCGCATAGGGGTACTGTGGGAAGGGCGGGTCAAATCTCTCCTGTTCAGCTTGGGTAGTGGGATTGACCTGAGGAAGCTCGACAAGCCTTTCCGAACGCTCGGATTGGAAATACAGTTTTCCTCATGAAATGATGGCGTGAAACCATACCACGTTTTGTGGATGCGCGCACAGCAGGATGCATGCCGCTACTGCTGTCGGGCCGTGGGATCATGATTGACAGGGCCCTGTGGTAGCTCATACATATGATGCAACATGGGATCCAGCGATGGGCTCTGCATGAAACGGGAATAGCGACAGGGAGGACGGTTAGCGGTCGGCTTGTGGGGGTCTCAAGAGTTTAATATGGCTATAACTGTACGACTTCGGACGATTGAAGCATATCATTGGCGTTAGGCATTGTGTTTTTTTGAAGGTGGCCATCCATAGATTTGGAATTGATAGTGAGAGTTGCCACACAGACTTCATGTCACTAAGAACATTTTGAGTTCGATATATTGTTTATGGTCAGCGGAGTAATATTGGTCCCCCCGATGCAGCTGATGCATTAGCGTATTGGTCTTTGATATACGCCTTCGGTCGAACTGAAGGGTCTAATGTTGCCGTCTGAGCCGACTGAGAGGCCTTTTGGTGGTTATGATTGCGTGGGTTGTTTTCATGGATGAGAGTTGACCCATAAGTTGAGGGAGAACCTTGATGGCCTTCTTAATTGTCGGATGTGGCTGTTAACACGGCTGGCCAATGAGATTCGACGAGATTGATATTTCTAGGGGACCGCCACACTTTATGTTGAAGGTTCTTTCAACGTTCCTGGAACACTGACTTGTAATTGATGTTGTTCATGGTGTCAAAAAGTTGAACAAATATCATGAGATAGTCACGCAGAAGATCAAAAGACAATAAGACAGTGTTCGACCAAGTATAGAACGCTCATACCTGGAGATATGTAAATTGCAGCCACAATTCAGAATATTCTTCAACGGCCGTAGCCGCCCACCCAATGAGGCTAAAACTGTCCATCAAGGTCCTCACTTTGAATGACCCACTCCTACTTCACAACAGAGCTAACCACCACGTTCCTTTCTTTTTCCCTCAAAAGGATCAATGGCTTGGAAGAGAGATTGTGTTGTCGAGTCTCATGTCACGGTGGATCATGACATACATGCCAAGGAATGTGGCAGTTGCCGAGTTCCATGCCCTTGGGACGTCGAGCGCAACGGATATACAGGATCTCTTGTGAATGTACAGTAGTACCAAAGAAAGGATTCTGGAAGATATACCTTTGCTAAGGATTGAGTTTATGCTATAACTGTGAAAGGGAATCTCCCCGTTAGCAGTATATCAGTCACAGTAAGTGATCAACAATGATATAGCTGTATAGCGTAGTATAACACGATGTAAGCATATCTCTTCTATGGTTCTTCTTAAGCGTAAACCTTGATCATCACCATCATCACCTTACATATTTGATATATACCAAACCCCTGGTCCTAGATAAAACTAGAACCCACTCTCCATCTCCATCCCACGCTTTTGCGGCTCCCAAAATCTAGGCGACATCCCCCTCGGCACCTCGCTTCCGTCCGTTTAAGCAAATCTGGGTCCTGCCCTGTGCTGTGCTAGAACCAAAGTCAACCTAAAGCCCCGAGGGAGCGAAAATCGGGTTTAACGGCACCTTCTTCGCTGCCCACTTTCTTTATCAAGGCTGCGCGCCCATCAAGGTTCATCGCGACTTTCTTTGTCATTTTTTGGAGTGAATAATCTTGTTGGTTTTTTGTTATAAAAAAGATATCAACTCGCTGGTTTATTCGAGTTTGGATTATTCTTCAGCAGCAGCAAAACAGTTTCAGTGCTAGTACGCGTCTTGGCACTTCGAATCACACACCTCGATTACCCTTGGCCGCTTCCTCTTTGGGGAACTAGGAGTCGAAAACATCCTTGGCTTGTGCAGCTCTACGTCTTGGCATTTGACGACATCGCTCCCGGCTACCACCTCACGGCCCTCAGCCTAACCTACTACCTACTATCGACCCGCGCATCTTTTCTGGGTCGTACATTTCGTACATAAGACTATTCTCCTCCTCTTCATACCGGATTCCTCTTTCTCTCAGCATCTTTCACTCGACAACATGGCCGACGCAGCAGAGTGCAATGGCGAGGCCGTCGATCTCGGCCGTAGAGGTCTCCGAGTTGGTGCCATCTTCATCATCATGGCCTCTTCCATGATCGGCGCTATCCTGCCTATTTTCCTGGCGCGACAGAAGACGATCCCTGTGCCCAAGCTCACCTTCTTCATTTGCAAGTTTGTCGGTACGGGTGTTATTATTGCGACAGCTTTTATGCATCTTCTGGTTCCGGCCGTCGAGAACTTGGGCGACGAGTGTCTCGAGGATCGTCTGGGCGGCTACGATTGGGCCGAGGCCATTGCCCTCATGACTGTCATTGTCATGTTTTTCGTCGAAATGCTCGCCGCTCGTCTCAGCAATGCCGATATGGAGCACAACCACTCCGACGAACTCGATCCTGCTATGGAAATCATTGCTAAGAAGCAACCCAGCACGGACATCGAGACCGGCGACCGTAGGGGGTCTGGTTACGCTCCTGGAGGTGACGAACACCTTGCCCACGGCCGCGAACACAAGGAGGGCGATGCTCAGGGCGGACTTGCTGGTCAGCTTCTCGCCATCTTCATCCTTGAGTTCGGAGTCGTGTTCCACAGCATCTTCATCGGTCTCACTCTCGGCACGATTGCCTCTGATGAGCTCACCGTTCTCCTCATCGTCCTTGTTTTCCACCAGATGTTCGAGGGTCTCGGTCTTGGTTCGCGTCTGGCCGTTGCTCCTTGGCCTAGTAACCGACAGTGGATGCCTTACCTCCTCGGATTCATCTTCGCCCTGTCGACTCCCGTTGGTATTGCTGCTGGCATAGGAGCCAAGCCCAACAATGCCAGTGACCAGAAGCTCATCAATGGTATTTTCGACGCCATCAGTGCTGGTATCCTCATGTACACCGGTCTGGTTGAGCTCCTCGCTCACGAGTTCATGTTCAACCCCTACATGCGCAAGGCTCCCATCAGAATCCTGTTGCTAGCCTTTGCTTGCGTCGCATTTGGTGTTGCCGTTATGGCTGTTCTCGCCAAATGGGCTTGAAGCAATTGGAGTAGAAGAAAATGTGGTGAAAATGGTCTTTCTTCAAGTGGATATTGTAGAGTTGGAATGGGACATAATAATCTTTTTTCGCATTGCGTTAGACGGATAGAAATGATACCTGGATTGTTCATGATTGTCTTCACTAGTAATCAACCTACTTTCTCATATTTGATCCTTGGTAATGAATGTGACTGCCTGATGAACGTGATGTCGCTCGTATTTCGCATCGAAACATGGGGAGTGAACGATTTGCTGACGATGAGATATCGAGTTCAGAACAATGATCGTCGACACAGTAGTACTGACCCCGGTGATGTGCAGCCTCATCGGTCACTTACACGAACATTTCCTAATTTAGATTGATGTTCTCTTAACACCAGTGATATTCTCCGACTGAGTCTTGGCGTACAGTGTTGGTAACCAGCAACACTGTCGATACCAACTGTGCCAGCTTAGTCATCTGGAAAGTGGAGTAGGGCCGAAAACCCTACATAGCACTTTCCCAACTTTTGGCAACAACTTTAGCAAATTGCCTCGAGCTCAATCCTCGCGACGCTTCGACAACCTCACCCAACGACCAATTTCCCTCCACCCACCCAACCACCAACAATACCGCAAAAATGGCCGGCGGAGTTACTGTTCGCGATGTCGATGTAGGTACTCCCTAAAAGAAAAATCACAGGAACCGAAGGAATCGATTATTCCTGAGAAAACATACCCCAACGATCTCTACTCGACGACTTGGCAACACAATTTCCACGAGAACCGCTTGCCCGCGATGGCGCTGGCTCAGTGCGAAATATTATACATCTAATACTGAACGCTGTGTCGGCTGCTATGCGCAGTAGGGCTGGGTACAAATGGGATTGAGGAGCAGGCGCGAGGGAGTCGAAAGACTTCTGACGACGGAATCATGCTAATGGGTTTTGTGACTGCAGGCGCAGAAGTTCATCACTGCCTACTCTGCTTTCTTGAAGCGTCAGGGCAAGCTTCCCATCCCTGGTATGACTCCTAACATTCACTCTCAAACCAAAACAAATTTCTAACTTGCCCAGGTTGGGTCGACACCGTCAAGACTGGTCCTGCTAAGGAGCTCCCTCCCCAGGACATTGACTGGTTCTACGTCCGTGCTGCCTCCATCGCCCGCCACGTCTACCTCCGCAAGACCGTTGGTGTCGGCCGTCTCCGCAAGGTCCACGGTACCGCCAAGAACCGCGGCAGCCGTCCCTCCAAGCACGTCGATGCTTCCGGCTCCGTCGACCGAAAGGTCATGCAGGCTCTTGAGAAGATCGGTGTCCTTGAGCAGGACGAGGAGAAGGGTGGCCGCCGCATCACCCAGGCCGGTCAGCGTGATTTGGACCGTATCGCCCAGACCACCGCTGAGGCCGAGGAGGAGGAGGATGACGAGTAAATCTAGTCCTTCAATTCTAATTTAACTCGAGCACACAAAAAGTCTGGCGGTTCTTTACCCGGTCAATGGTAGCAATGGCAATGGATTTGGGCGTTGGGTCATAGATTTTGTCATGTATGAATGAGATTCCCCTGACTCTGGGTCATTCGGTTTGGTCAAAGGCCCGTCCAACTTGTCGTTCATCCTACGGTCGATTCGTTACTGTGAATGTGAATGTGAATGTGAATGTGAATGTGAATGTGCTTATGTCTTCTGAGATTCCAGGCAGCTGCCTTTCTTGATTTGAAATATGTGAACTGTGCTCCCTACCCCTCTTCATATCATTAACCTCCCCAACATGAGCACTCGTTAATCTCCTTGAGCACACCCACTCGCCTGCGTTTACTCTCCAAGCATAACCTTCTATTCCACTTCATTCCTTTCTCCAACCACAACATCATCATTGTCTCGTGTTCTCTTATCGCCAGCCGTTGGAGGCGGTTCCGAAGCGGGAGAAGTGAGGCTATCGCGTTATATCGCGTGCTTCTTTGAACGAGTTTCTCATTAAAAAAATCACTGTTTTTAAGTACGCCTACGACTGTCACGACTAAACCTGTACGTATTCAATCTTTCATCGTTTCTTTACATCGTCAGTTATGAGTGTGGTGTTTGAAGCAGTTTGACGGGATAACTCCTTGTTGGGAACCCCTTCCCTATTGAGCATGAACTAATTCATCTGTATTCTGAGAAGAGAGAAAGCGGTTGTGAATCATGATGCCTCTGATGGCCCGCTTCTACTCTAAAATCATCATCTAAAGCAGAGTGAGCTGTAAGTGCACACCATTAACATTCCAACTCGATTCATTCCTCTTCTTCAAACAGCTCACACACCACTCACTTTTAGATATCACTCTTTATCAACAATCATGTCTTTTGTTTCAAATCTCATCTCAAACAATGAAAGCTCCGAAGAGGTAGCAGAGCTTCTTCCTAAATTCGTTTCATCAATCAGCAAATCTTCACCACTCATCTTCTTCTACCACATGATCGACGCCGAAGAAACAACTCTCACTGTCCAGGTGCTCGGAGCTAACATCTCCTTTAAATTCAGCCACCAGAGAGCTAAACGCTTCATCTCCCAAGGGGGAATTACAAGGCAACTCGAGAACAAGACGACGGGCTTCATCGCTGTTGCGACACCCCAAGCGCAGCGTATTGTTCTAGCTGCCGCCGAATCTGGCCATGGCCTCGGACAATATGGCGATCTTCTCGACAAAAAGAAGGGCGTCCTTCCGAATAATGTTTGGACGAGACGAGTCATATCCATGGGTAGGATACTTGGTATGAAAATGGGGAGTCCCTACGACAGGACAAGCATCGATGAGAATAGGGATGGTATCTTTTTGGGATCCCATGTTGAAGTCAAACTCGCAGTTCACGGCATCTGTGTTCTCCTCGAGTCCTTCAAGATCACGAAAGACCTGGACAAAGTCACTATGGAGGATCTGCACAAACTCCGTACTGTTCGCTGGCAAGATGGCACTCGCCCGCTCTTTGAAGTGTACTTCTCCCGAAAGCACTGCCAGCGTTGCAAGTCGTTAGTGCGCAGGCTATCAGACGCGACGAGAGTCACCATCAGGCTACTCTGGAGAGATCGCTTGATCAAGAAAGAGTATGTTCTAAGAGACATTCATAACAACAGTCCTAGACGTCCAGTCCAAAGCGCAGCTTTCGACCCCCAAGATTTCGATTTTGGTGACATCCTCCCCGACGATTCAGGCATAGAAGTCATATCCGACGACGAGGAGGTACAACACGTCGACCAAATCGATCTGACAAACATACGATCCACTTCACCAGCAGGCATGTCTGAAGAAATTGACAGTCTTATAGATGGCCTCGCCTATCGAGTTGGCCAGATGCAAGACTGTCCCGAAGGAGCGACATCCGCTCTTGTCGGTTTCGCCAGGACCATGAGCGCTCATAACAGGAGGAAGAATGCCGTTCATGTAAGCAAACCTCTTCCCGCGACGCCGGTGATAGAAGCACCTATCGAAGTACTCGAGGGCAATGAACGACAGCGACAGACGGTCCCTCGTGTACAGCGGACTCTGTTTGGTCGATCACGCAACAATGGAGGCCCGCAGAGAGCAAGGAGTGCCTCGCCTTGCAGAAGGAGAGAGAGGCCCGTTCGGGATCGTTCACCGCGACGATATCTCATGACGAGACCGGAGAACGGCTCAGCACGGATCTTGGAAAGGGTGCCTAGCAGTTCGGTGCCCTGTGGCCTAATCCAAGGGGCCGAGCACATCTGAGGCGCGAATGCTCTTACGAAGGGTGCATGCTGTATTGTTCAAAGCGATGTGGAAGGAATGTCACCAATTCCGTGAAAGCTTCACATTTTTGGAGGGCTCGAGCCCGGAACACCATGTCATGGAAAATTCGGTACACTCCAGGGACGGGGTAGGATGGCAGTCTGAAGATCTAAGGGGGGAAGTGTCATGTGTGTCACATCGAGGGATTTTCATGTATTAGCGGGCTTATCATCCAACATTATCTTCTTGGGAACATTTGCTATGAATCTCAATGCTTATAACCCAATGCAACTATCCTGTATTGCCTCTATCGTGTTCGTAACCCTCTACCAATGATGTTCGTTCCGCGTTACCTCAATTCTTCTGCAACAGCTTCCGGAACCCATCCGACATCTGCTTAACCACAGCGTCTACATTAGGTGCCTCAGGCCCCTCTTCAGCTTCTTCCTTTGCCGCCTTGAGCGCCTTCTCCTGCACCACTACTGTACCCTCAACTCCGATCTTACCCATAGTGATCGTATTCTTGACATCTTTGCCATGGCGAACAGGTCCCTTGGGCGCAGCTGGTGTGATGGGCGTGTCTTCAAGGAGACTCTGCCAGCGGGAGAGATACATGCCTGGACCAGACATATTGCCGGATTCTGAATCGTCGGAGTCGATGATGCGTTGAAGACGACACATGGAGAGAGCTTCGACCTGTGCGAGGTATGCGGCGTGGTTATCCAGAGCGCTTAGTACGTCCTTGTGAGACTTCTCAGGGATTGACTGGAATAGTTTGTTGAGCTTCTCATCCATGGTACTCATCTCAACTGTCCCATTGCTCATCTTGCCTGACTCCTCGTTCTTAGCGTCCTTCTTGACGCTCACAGACTTCCGCTCCTGACGGAACTTGAGAACAGCATCTTGAGTCCACTTCTTCATCTCCTTCCAGACATCAGGGCACGACTTTGCAAACGCGTGAACCCACCTGTACATGAGCTCTCTGTTTCTCATGAACAGGGAGACATAGTCGTCGACCATTGGCAAGCTGCCCGACTCCTTCGGTTTGCTGGTCTTGATGAACTCGTCGATGAATAGCTGTGCTGACTCCATGTGTTCGCGAAGATCTATTTGAGAATGCACCATACGGATCATGGGCTCATATGCCCCAAATAAATCCTTGATAGTTGCAGTAAATAGATCGGGAGGTTGGCGACAGAAAGCTGTCGTTATGCTCTCGCGGTCACGAACGGAAAGGAGGGCAGAATAATACTCAAGACACTGCGCGTGTTTCTGCTCGTTGAGTTGCGTCGCCAAGGTTGGGTTAGAACCGTTAAAGATAGCCGTGATGATTGACTGAGCGTGCTCTTCACTGGCGTGTCGAACAGTCTTATGCTCATCGCGGTTCAGAGCAATATATTGCCGAATTGCCTCGAGCATCTCGTCACTGGGTCGATCCTTAGCTTTCTCAACCTTATCCGCACTCTTGCGGAACTCGCTCGCATCCCAGGACAGCACCAGAGAGATGATACGCTGCAAGACGTTCATACCATCGTCCGCATTGGCGGTCAACCCAATCCAGTTGGTAACGCTCGTAACGCTCAGCTTGGCCAGGAGTAGGCGCATCATACCGTTGATCATACCAGAGGTACTGCCCATCCGTAGCGTCTGCTTGATCATCTTGTAGGGAATGAGATTGTGAATGTTCTCGAGAAGTTTGAGAAGATATTGGCCTTCAGGGGAGAGGACGAAGATGTGGTGGATGAAAGTTGCAAGGCTGTGGTTGGGTTAGCTACAGTCGTAGGAGACCGGCAGGGTAGAACATACTGGATGATGGCGTATTCTGCTGCCGCGCCGATAACAGGAGAATGACTCTCAACGTCCGAAGTTTTGCTGAATTGATCAAACATCTCATCCACCAAGCCTCCATAGACTAATCCTTCAACGACGTCGTCCCAAGCCTTGATTAGATCCGTCGCCTTGGTGCGATCGTACTCAACTCTCTTCGCATCTTTCTTCTCTGTTTGATGCGTTCTCTTGACACCGCCAAGAAATCCTCGACTGACCATCTCAAGCAAGCCACTTGAACCCGTGGCCAACACCTTTCTCAGCCCTAAAGCACCTTTATCATAGCTTTCTGAAAGTTCAGCTTCTCCAAGTCTCATCAACAACCCCTGTATTCTCATAGACCAAAATTCTCGAGGCAAATCTTTGATACCGGGAAGTTTCAAGATGAATCTAGTTAGCATGCCGTGAAGAATAGGCGATGTAGAGGGCTTGTTGTCATCTTCTGCACTGTTTGTTGTCTCTTTTGTATCCTTGCTGCCCTTTGGCGTCCCAGGTCTTGAGTTCGCCGGAGTTCCAGCCCAACTTCTCCATCCTGAACTAGATGGGGCGCTCTGTGTAGTCGATGATTCAACAAACTTTCTTGTGAAGGGGTATCCGTAGCCTGTGACAGCATCTGGATATTTAAAGGCTTGGATTTCGGAGTATGTTTCGTGGTGTGTAAGGATATCAAATAGAGCGTGCACCTGCTCGGGTGCTAAAGTCACAGACGTCATATTGTCTGCTGTCTCATCGAGAGACTTTGGTATGTAGGTAAAGGTGAGAAAGAAAGATGAGGAAGTGAGGTAAAGTCGAGAGTAAAAGTATTTTTTTGGTGGTGACGATAAAATGTTTGTTACGGGCTTTACTGGTCAGTGATTATGAAGTATTTCAGCAAGTGACTGCCACTGATTAGACCCGCCAAAAAGTATAGGATTTGTTGCACGTATTTTAAGCCATGCATCATTCAATGAGTGCTTCTTTAAGGGCGAGATCCACGGCAAGCTGGTCCCTCCATGGTGACGTCGTCCTGAGGTTCTGCGCCACTATCCCTTTTCTGTACAGACCCCACTTCTTCCAGTGCGGCTCATACCTGTGATTGACTTCTATCGTAACTTCATATCTACTACCCATCATTTATGTTAACTACCTATCCTTCCACACTCAACATTCAAGGCATCATACGCAGTCACAGATAAGTCATCGTGTCATGGTAATCGGTGATTAAAGGTAAAGAATCAATTTAACTATCAACCAATCGTGTATACCCTCAAACAAAGGAAAAGGCCGTCATTCACTAATTAATAAACCGTAATTTTTCTTAACCAAGCACAGTCTTGTGCTTTATCCGCCCATCGTCGTTGCTGCCAGTGTGGTATCAAAAACAAAGAGAATAAAGACAACTCAAGCGCGTGATGGGTATAGCATCAACAATCCTCCACAATTAATTTTCCTGTGTCTAGTTGGCATCCTCGCAACAAGGATCCTAAACAGTGTTCATGGTCTGGCCAACCATAGGGTTCTGTCCCATTTGGACGTTCTGGCCATTGTTCAGGCTGTTTCCACCAAGGTGCTTGCTGTTAACACCACCGTTGATGCCATCTCCGTGGCCAACGTGGTAGCCGTTACCGTTCATGGCACCGTTACCAGTGTGCTGGTGGCCGTTACCGCCAGCAGGGTAGAAATCGTAGTCCGACCCGGTGTTCTTGGGGCCAAGGTTGGAAACGGGGTGAGCCTTGCGCTGGATCTTGGGAGGAGAAGGAATATCGGTGCTCTTCTTAGCAGAACCGATGGAGAAGACAGGGCTCTCCCACTTGTCACCCTTGCGGGCAAGCTCCTTGTACTCGGTGGCCTTGGTGCTGATGCCACCAGGAAGGTCGATGTTGGGGAAGATGCTGTCCTCCTTGGTCATAGCAATGTTGGCCTTCTTGTCAGAAGCAACTTCCTGGGCCTTCTGCTTCTTCGCGGTGAACTGCTTCTGAGCGGCGTTGTAGTAACGGTTGTAGATGTTGGGAGCATCCTCAGGGTTGTTCTTGGCCTCAGCAGTAGCACGGTCAGCCTCCTGCTTGACCTGGTAGCAGATCTGGTCAAGCTTGTTGCACTGGTCCTTGATAACCTTCTCAACAGCCTTCTGGAGAGGGGCTCTGATGACCTTGAGCATGATAGGCTTGAGGACAGAGAAGAGCAACTTGTGGTTGGACTTCTTGACCTTGATCTGAATCTTGTCAAAGTCCACATCAACCTTTTCAACCTTGAAGTAGTTCTGGCGATCCTTCTTCTCAGCAGTGGAGACCTTCATCTTAAAGGAGAAGCCATCGCCAGGGAGGACGATGTCAGCAACACCGGTGTCGGTGATGGACGGGAAGCCCTGCTTGCGGTTGACGTAGAAGCTCACGTCGCGAAGATCCATCTGGATGCCAGCAACCTTGACCTCCATGGTCTGGTGGTTCTTGTTGGCAATCTTCTTGCGGCCCCAGCGGAAGTAGTGCTCGCTGGAAACCTCGAAGACGTTGGGAGCGAAGTTGTCGCTCTCGAGGACAAGGTTCTCGATGACAGCATCGAACTGAGAGTCGGTGTACTCAATTCGGGGAATGGGGATGTATGCGATGTTCTCGAGGGCAGCGGGAAGGATGACATCCCTCAAGTCCTTGAGCAGATGGGGCTTGAAGACAGGCTTGCCATCCTTGTCGTTGCCAAGGTCCTTGAATAGCTTGGTAAGGGACTCAGCGAAAGCGTGGTTCTGGGGGTCATGATCGAACTCCTGGGCGAGGAACTTGATCTCGTCAACGACGCGGTCGGTGTGGCCGCGGTACTTGTTGCGGAGGAGGTATCGGCCCTGGTCATAGAGCTGATCCCACTCGCGGGTAGACTGCTCCTCGAGGATGTAACCCTGCTGGAGGAGGCATCGGCGGATGTAAGAGTCCATAGACTTGAACCAATCCTTGAGCTCGCGGTCGTTATCAGCGTCGCGGTAGATCTGACCAATAGCCTCCCAGAGGTCCTCAGTGGATGTGCCGTTGGCGAATCGCTCAATGATAGTACGGAGATCACGTTCAGCGGCACCAAGGCCTCCACGAGCGTCCTTAGCAGTGCTGGTGGATCCCTGGCCAACAGTGCGGCCGTGTCGGCTGTAAGTCTCAGCCAGGCGAAGAAGAGTCTGGATGGCCTGGGAGTAGTCTTCGTGCTGCTGGCACTCAAGAATCATCTTCTTGAGGCGCCAGATAGTCTGGTCCTTGCGCTCCTGGGGCATCTTCTTGTCGAGGTAGTTGCGTGCCTTCTGGCGGTACTCCTCGTTGCGCTGGAGGATGTTCTCCTTGGTCTCAGGGTCGATCTTGTTGTCAAGCTTCTGCTCAGCAACCTGCTTGGCGGCGCTCTTGCCAGCCTGGGGGTCGGTCTGGCGAGCGGTGTCGCGGGCAGCATCAGCAGGGTTGCCAGAGGTGGAGGCAATGTTGCCAGACTCGAGGCCGGTAGTGGCCTGAGGGTGAGCACCCTGGTTGGGCTGGAGGTTACCCTGGTGGTCCTGCTGAAGGGGCTGCTGCTGTCCGGGGGCAGCAGAGTTGACACCGGCGGAGGCAATGTCCTTGGCGTCCTGCTTGGGGTTTCCACTGTAGATACCCTTGGCCTGGTTCTTGAAGTTCTCCTTGGAGAAATCAGGGGCCTCGTGCCAGACATTGTCCTGAGCGGGCTCGTCGAGCTGCTGAAGCTGCTCCTGGGAGGGGCGGACACGGGCAGCGGCGTTGGTAGCGGCGTCACCGGCCATGTCGCGGAAGAGAACAGTAGCATCAGACAACAGCTTGCGGAACTGACCGTTAGTGATGAGGAGCTGGCCGAGGGTTCTCAAACCCTCGAGCGCCTGGTCACCATCCTGCTTGGCAGCATCCTTGCTAACAGGAGCGTTGGGTGTGTTGACGTTCTTGGGGTCGAATTGGGTAGTTTGGTAGATGAAGTCCTGGATCAAGTTGCCGTCGTTCTTGGAGAGAAGAAGATACTTGGCTTGCTTGATAACGTTGGCAGCATCCTTAACCAGCTCCTGTCCCTCAGTGGAAAGCTTCTCATGGTTGCTAGAAAGAGAGCGAGAGGCGAGGAAACTGCTTAGGGCGACATCGATTTGATCGTTCTGAAGTCAAACGCGTCAGTAGGCTGTAAAGATGGATGTTTATTCGGCAGGAATACTCACTGAAGGGACCTTGCCGCTCTGGAAGGCAGAAATGATTCCGTAGAGTTGAAGCTTGCGGTTGACGTCGGCCTCCTTTGTCTTAACGTTTGTGGGTTTGTTGACGTTTGCACCGGTAGACATGATAGGCAACGGTGTATGGGGTATCTCGTTATTAAGTCGTTATGCCACCGAAAAGTATGACCTTGATTTGATAAATGGAATAAGAGACGATGCAAAGGCCGATCTTATTACTGAGAGGGGATGTTTAGACGTGACGTATTCGTAAGAGTAGCGTTGCGTTGCGTAGCGTAGGTAATAAAAGGGAAAAAAGCTGTTTGTTGTTTGGTATCCTAGGGGATGGGTATCACAAAGCAGTTGGGTATTGTATTAGGTGAGGAATTTGACAGTAGATGGAAATGGGGAAAGAGGAGCTGGTGTAAGGCAGGAGCGGTGATGGATATGATATAGTTTTTTGATTCAGGAGACTCCCGTGACAGGCAGGCACGAAGGGGACAATTAAGTAATGGGTAATGGGGAACAGCCAAGCCAAGGTTCCATTACCATTACCCTGAGTTACACGTTTTGGCTGGATCCGGGCAAGATTTGGTGGTTGGAAGGGAGCCCAGTGACGTTGACGTTTGCTAAGGGCGACGACTGTGATCGAGGACGTCATCGGCCAGACGATTGTCAATCGTTGGCCAGGTCAGGTTCAGGTCAGGTCCAGGTCCAGACCAGCGCTATGAGGTACCTACCTACCTACAGTTAGTACCCAGGTACTGACACGCGCTATCGGTTTAATGATCAAGGCACTCAAACGCTGGGAGGGAAAGTATTGGCATTGGCACTGGATGGATCCATTATTGATTGAATCACTGCCCTGTCGTTTGCTTGCTCGTTTCCATGCTTGCTGGTCGCAACCACCCCTGCTTGGCTATGACAATGAATCCGGAGCGAACCCTACGGCTAGCAAGGGTATCCCTCTAACTAAGCAGGGGTCAGACAGATCATCCTTCCGCAGTCCATCACCATCCTGCCATCCCATCGCCAAAAGAATTGAAGGAAGGAATATTGCAAGGGCAGCAGCTGAAAGGAGAAATCAAGGTTGCATCGGTTTTATTGTGATGAAGCACTTTGATCCCCAATTAGATTACGGTTTGGAAAGCGTCAGGGGGGATTTAGAGGGCGGTCAAGCCTCAGCGTTTACACTATCCCTTGTTGTCATGATATCTTGGCGACGATCAGGCCTGGATCGTGAATAGGTAGCAACGAGATGAAATAAAAGCCGTTGACAATTGCAAGCCACACCTGTTGAAGGAACTATTCACTGATATTGTTTATTGCATTCACAGACAATGAGCCCATAAAGCAGGTTGTCCTGGCAAGAATCCATCAAATGTTGCAACATGTCTTACAGAGCCCTGGCTGGTTCGCTGAATCGAAGCTAGGTAAGACAGCACAGCACCAGAACAGTACTATTTTTTTCACTGCTTGCGCTGCCAAGAATTGATCAGTGGTACAAGTCAGACTCTGTGCGTCCTTTCACCCTGGCTTCTCTGTGTTTGTTGGTGAATCGACGATAATGGAATTTTGACATGATGGATGTTGACATCCTTTTTGACCCTATTCCCGATATCTCCCTGCTCAGATCTGCCAGAGTGGAACTCTCGCTTCGGCGGAATAAAAACAGATGATCTGCCAACTGCCTGCATCATGATATAATTAATGGGTTACTACCTTGCAGAGCTGAGCGGATGTGTGATGTGATGTCGACCGACCAAGCAAGGATGCCGATGAGCCTCCGATATTGCATCTCTCTTTTTTCTTGAAGAAGAAAACAAGGATAGCTGTTCTTGGCTGGAATGAATCTGGAGAAGTGCCCAGGAGGTGGACAGCTCTAATTACAGCTCGGGCAGCACTAAAGAATTAGAACTAGAGCTCTTCCCCCAGGTCTCCACTGAATTAAAAAGCTGGAGCCATCATGGACGGGAGCTCCATGAGCTGCACATCGTCATAGCTCAATTTCCAGACCCAATGACACGTAATTGTCCAATTTGACGGGTTTGTTTGATTTGCAGACTCGCGTGTTTACCCTGTTTTTCTCTTCTTGTCAATTTTAGTTAAACTGCCTACTGTACGGTACAGCCTACTACAGAACTACTAATACAGGTGGGACTGAGAAATGGAGCTCAATTAATCTGCCGCGTGGGCTGAGCTGATCATGATCGCAGCCAATGCCGCGATGCGATCGCGTCAAAGCTTTCGTTTCGTTAGCTCGACGTTAAGGTGAGCGATCCATGACGTCACATCGTCGACATGAAAAAAGCAACATTTACGTCAGTTTATTTCCTGTACAGCGCAGTGCAACGCAGTCTAGTCTAATGTAGGGTTGCCGTCAAGACCAAAATCGGCATCAACATCCATCAATTAGGCAATTCTTCCAACAAAGATGGTGTCGAGTGATTTCAAGGATGGTATCAAATCTGGATACTGTACAGAAACAAAATGTCAATGTCTGTCCCTATAGTCATCCCTCCGGATGCTTTAATCTCCGTATGTCTCTTCCCTCTGCATGCATTCGCTGGTGTCGAGGCAATTCCCGAGTAATTAATCAGATGTAAACATGTGAGAGCAGCCAAGCACTGAGACTGAAAGCCGAGCCCTGAGACGTCGATGGCTAATGACTTCTGTAACCAAGGGTGACGTCTTGACTGTGTTTCGTCAGTATTAGCCTTTGAGCCACTGAACGCATCAATGCATCCATCCCAATCTTTCCATCCACACAGAACATGTCTCTTTATTCTAGTGCTTGGCCTGTCACTCGGTTCTTGTTCCTGGTAACTTGAAGAAGAAGAAGAAGAAGTGAAAAAAGGACCGACCGTGAATCTTTTGACAAGAAACTCAATTCTATTCTGAGTAATACCGATTGATCTCCCCCCTTCCCCTCATCTTTAAACTCATCACATCACGCCTCGCTTTACCTTCTCTGGGTGCTCGTGTGCTCGGCTACTGGTTGATCGTTGCCCAGTCGAGCTCGAGCCACAACGTGCTCAGTCGTACACGCGTAACGTCTAGATCCCCATGGACTCATCATCTCCGTCTTGTGAGCTTCCATCGGTAGCACTGCCGGGCATGTAACTTCAAACTATGCGAGCTTCCATCCGCCACAGGGACGAAATACAGTGGTTTCTTTTTACGTCTCTACCCGTGAAGTAACGGGTCAAGGCAACCCAGTCACATACCTTTCTCATGTCGAGCTGTAGGGTATCTTTGGTTGCCAGGCAGGTGGGTAACAGAAGAATTGTCCTTCAAGGTTTAGGCTTTCATTAATAAAGTAACCTAACTACTGGTCTAAGCTAGCATAAAGTGACCAAATTATTTCGTATCTTATGTCTTTAGGGGCCAATTCTTCTGACACCCTGGGGCCAGGACAGGAGGCCTCGAGCATGGATACCCCTTGATAAAGATCTTCATAGAGTAAGACATTGCCTGAATTGGCACGGGGGAGAAATGCAAATAAATATTCATATCATGTGCCGGGCCGTAGATAAAGCAACTGAATCATCCATCCATTGATGTTGCTATGCAGGACATATACTTGACTCAACTGCTGTTATCGCAGTCACTGACTGGGACCAACCTTATAACAACCCCACAACCCATAATATATAGCCAGTGGAAATTATCGTGATAGTATGACAGCTCCATTATCAAGCTGTCGTTGATTTTACGCCTGTTGATAAAGTCGACGATCCTACGCCCGGCCGTTGGACCCACCCGGTCCGGGTTTACCGCCGGACAGAGCGGAAATGGTCATCGAGAACCTCCGACTGTGGGGAGCTTACAAGCAGAATTCGGGAACCATCCAAGCCGCCATTCTTTCTGAAGAAAACGTGCAGGGGAAGGAGGCGCAACAACTAGACTATCGGCAACAAATCGCCTTTGTGCCAGCCAGGACCTGATACATCGAAACATGCACGTTTGTATCCATACAAGGGACGAGATATCAAGAGAACTAGACAAATGTCGAAAAAGTAATGATTGCTTATTGACCTCTGAACGCCATCTATGCCGAAATCGTTATGCTACATGCATTCCCATAAACACAACCCGTCATGCCTCATTCCGACGTAGGATTCTCCTTTGACCCGAGGTCATTGAAAAGACTAGCCTTGACCTCATTCGCAATAAGACCAGATCGCTCCTTTGATGCAATCAGGTTTGCTTCCTTGGCAAGCTTGTCCATGGCTTTATCAGAACTTTTAGAGCTTGCTCCCATCATCATGCCTTGGCCAGCTCGGGTTCGAGTAATGCCTGTCGTCGCCTCCTTGATCTTTGAGCTCAAATCGAGCATCTGCTTGTTTCCATAGTCGCGGTTCGTGATGAGCGGGTTCTGGCTAAGCGTCTGCACCCAATACTTGTGCCAGAGAAGCTCTAGTAGGTGGGCGTCGAGTGAACTCTTGAAATGGGAGACTTCGAGACTATAGTAGCGGCTTGCGTGGGCACCAAATTCGGCGGCTTTGGCGAGAGGTACTGCTTGGAAGCCGTCAGAGGTAACGCCGCCAGCGGGTTTGTAGTCCGCTGGGTAAGTTCTGAAACCGCCAATGTCGACCTTGCCGGAGTTGATGGTACGGTCGGGATCGATAACGACGGCAAGGAATGGATCCTGGAACTGCTGCTGCATGGCTTGGGTGTCCACATCGATACCGCTTAGCCAGCATCCATAACCTGGATGACTATGGTACCAGCCCACCACGTTCTCCTGTCGCCCTTGCGCTCGGCACATGTCGAGATACTCGACAATGTATTCGTTGGCTTCGTCTTGAGCATTCACCCTAGTCTCGGTTCCCTCGACGGGAAGTCGGAAGGCGTCGGTGACGATGAATGTGTCGCCTTGGGTGTAGCCTTGCATCAGGCCCATGACCTCGAGATTGCCGCCTGAGCGGGCGTGCATGGTCATCTTGATGAGAGCGATGGCGCTTATTCGGACATGCTTAAAGTGGCCTGGGTCTTGTTTCCATGGTTGTTCATTATTGATGGCTTTCTGAGCCTCTGGGTCGAAGTTGTAGAGAGCGTCGCGTTTGGGGTCAACTAATTGGACGTTGTTGTCCAACTCTGTCGCATTCGTTAGCTTCTGGATTGTTTGAAGGTATTGAGGCGAACGTACCCCAAGCTTTGAGAGCCGATGCCTCCATTGTGACGACCCGGAGTATTTAATGTAATATGTAGAATCAGAAATGTTATAGGTAGTGCAACAGTTGATGTTGGATACTCCAGGCAGCTGCCCCGCCTCTTATCGATAAGAGCTGCACGTCAAGGGTGCCTCGCCTCGTCGAGGTGGGTTCCATCTCAGTATTTCTAGGTAATAATCCAATCTGGTTTATCAATTACACACGCAGTCATCTTTTTAAATTATTGAGTTGTAGATGGAGATGAACATGATTGTTACAAGTGTCTCTGTGTTAATGCTAAGACAGTCCAACTCTAGCCAAGCTTCATAGCCAGTTATCAACGACCAAGGTGATTATAAAAAGCTAAATACTCAGTAACAAAGCAAGTGCAAGAAAGAAAAATATTTGATGCTGATGTGCCTCAGATAGTTCATCATCGGCGCAATTTTACCCCGTGGTAACTTTGAAGAGTACAAGTGCCTGTGTATGCCTCAGATCCTATAATGACGATCTTATGAGAGTATATCCTGCGCACAGGCATATCTAGCTATTGTCATGGGATAGGTTCATCATCGGTATTGGCAGAGTTGCTCTTTGTGGTGATTAATATTGGGGATGCAAACCACTTGATTTGCGGTTCGTATCGTACGAAATCTGAACAGAGGTAGTATTGGATTTGACTGTGTATGTTTCCTACCTAAAACCTGACTTTTGAGTATATCGCGTCGTCGAGTATGGGTCCTGCTGTAAAGTTCGCATGTTCCAAAGATATCCCTAAACGAGCATTGTGATATGAAGCCACCACTACTCTGCAATGATCCGCCCTTCCCCCCCAAGGGCACAAGCTCAAGATAGTGTGAGTGATGGACGGTCAAATGGCCGGTATATCTTACCAAAAGCCGAACCGGACATAGCTCTGTTCGTCGGGAAAAGCTAAGGATATGTCTTTTTGTAGTACTCCTGCCCTGTCATAAAGGTCAGCAAGCCCTCCTCAAAGTGTGACCAGCGCTTCATCGTACCTTCTTCTACTTCTTGTTCTTTTGCCTTCTTCTCTTCGTACTTCTTGTTACCCGCAGCCAAGCCGCCGATGACACAAACACAGATGCCGAGGGCGACGGCCCAAACGGCGACCCCCAATCCGTCGTGTTTCTGGAAGATGGTTCCGCGGGCAAACTTTTCGCCTCTTCGTTGGAGGTACTCCATCGGTATTCCGTCTTGGTTGAGCTTTGGTACCCGGGATCGGGTGGTATTGGGTCTGAGAGTTGGCATCGTGATGGTTGTGGGAGTGTTGGTTATGATTGTGGTAAAGGATGGCATCTCCCTGATGGATTTTTGGGAGGGGAATGGGAAAAGAGTGACGGGGACAAACGTATGATTTGTGAATATTAATTATTTTGTTCCTGTCACCAAGTTCAGAATTATGGAAGGAAGCGATGTCGAATAGGAACCACGCATGAAGAAAGCTATTCACGTGTTCAAGAGTAGACTTTATATAAACATAAAAAGGTCGATTAGATAGACACATAGTATTATCTTCCAGACACGCACCCAACCAGACAAAGAGGTGGAAGAAAAGGGAATAAAACCTCCAGTAAAGATCAAAACCTTAACTTAAACGGCGCCTGTGATCGGAGCAGATGGATATACAGGTCGCTGAATACCCATACGGAACCGAGGAACACGATCCATGCGGTTCAAAGCAGTTGTAGGCATCCTCAAGACAGTCTCACGGAACATAGTTTGAGTCTCCCACTCATAAGAGCATCCAATAGCTCGTTGCATACCACCTTCAGTGGCGCAGAACATGAGAGTTACGGGTGGTCTGACAGCCTCGAAGAGGGTCAACTCCATGTTATACGTATCAACCAGAGTGAAGATCTAATAAATTAAATTAGTTAAGCGAAAAGCAAAGGTAAAGAGTGTAGGGCTTACCCTCACGTCACCGGGGCGAGCTTGTTTGGCTGTCTCAACCTTCATTCTGATTTCGGGGTCTTTGCAAGGATCGATGCCGACCCGTTCGCCGAATTCGTTGACGACACTGCGACTCAGGGGACTGCCATTGGTGGTCCAGGAGAAACGACCAAAGTTACCACCAAAGATGGCGCGCTCAATGGTTGGTGCGTTAAGATGGCCCTCAAAGCCAAACATTTCAGCTTGAGTGTCAGCAAACTTTCCACCGTAGATAACACGGACCAAGTTTGGTGTAATAAGCCAGATGTACAGGAAGAGGAGAAGGAACATGACACCAGGAATGATCATAGCTGTGCCAGCGTTGCTAGTGTAAGTCGTGGTGGTGAAGCCATCACTGACAGTAGTAGAGGTATTGGCAGAAGCTCCACTTGCGATGAGTGCAATTGCGGCAATGAAGAATGCTCCGTTCCATTCTACTGCAATGGCCGAGAACCATCTCTTCCAAGAGGGACCGGTGGACCAGTAAACTGGATAGAAGGTCTTCCAGCGAATGGAGATGCCCCATGCGCCGTCAATGATGATGGTGTCGTTATCAGCGATACCAGCGACTTGACAGTATGGTGTGATGTCCCAAAGGGAGGACTCGTAGGCATCTGTCATGTCGTACCATGGCTGTTCCTTTGTCAGGGGCAGAGTACAAATGTATCTCTCGAGGAGTCCATCAGAGTCGTTGGCCAGAGATAGTCGTGAGAAAGCCTGGAAGGCAGTGTCTGTTCGATCAATCTGTGGTCGAAGTCTCAAGAGTCCCATAAGAGCGTAGGCCTGGTCACCTGGGAGATACTCCGTGGTACGGCGACTATAAAGACACTTCAATGCCAGAACAGCCTGTTCAAGATGACTAAGGCTGATGCTGCCAAGGTAGTGGTCGATAAGGTGACGAGCCACATCAGGTTCCATGTATGTCCAGACTTGAGCAGCGAACTGGTTCTTAGCCACGACTAGGGGAGACTGGAGGTTGCCATCGCGGGTGTAGACCGAGATGGTACGACCTGGGCTGAGGAGAACTTCTGGGAAAGTCCACATTCTGCTACCCCATTCGCGGAGGAGAGATTCTGTGTTGGCTTTACCTGAGGAGCCGGGCTGAGAGTGCTTGCCTCTTCCGACGGCGATGACCATTCTGTCTGAGCCACGAAGAACATCTGAGATGCGGTAAACCTGCACATGTTAGTCAGAGAAGATATCGATACTGAGTGGCAGCACTTACATCAGACTCAAGTTCTTTCTCGTCGCGCATACAGCTGCAAGCAATCCAATACGCAGGCAACTTCGCAGCACGACAAGCAGTCTCAGCAATGTGATGAAGAGCCATCATATCCTCCTGAGAGCTATGGCTGAAGTGCTCAGTCGAGTAAGCGACAAAGAGATAAGAAAGGTTGACATCTTGGCCATCGCTGTTCTCCCACTCTTCGACGCTGCGGACATCGACTCCTCTGTTCTCATCGTTGAAGGCTTCACGGAGGAAGCACAGATAGCGAGGTCGTAGCATGCGATAGACGGCATTGTTACGTGCCATGAGGGAGAGACCCTTACGGTTCTCGAGAAGGTTGCTCCAGACCTTGGCATCGCCATGATATCTGTAAAGAACAGGGGCGTAGCAAAGGCTTCGATGAATGACAGTTGGTTTACCATCCCAGAACTACAATCGTCAGTATTTATAACATACCCGTCACCTTCGAAAGACTTACAACAAGAGCCATAGCAATAGCAGCAGGCAACGTCCTCAACACCATAATTCCCCAATCTCCCCAACTCTGAGGATCATAGCTAAAGTCAATGATCCATGTCGCAATGCGCACCTTCATAGGTGCAACCTTACGAACATATGTTCTCTTCCAGGTAGACGTACCCGGACCTTCATAAATGTCGTCCACGCATGCGACGTACATGTTACGGAGGTAACCATCGTTGTGGTGAAGATAGCGATCGGAGCGAGGCTTGAAGGAGACCCGACCTGCGTAGTCACGGTGTCGTATCTTGACCTCGTTGTTGGTGAAGTTGTAGCCAGGCTTTTGGTAGAGAACAGGGTTGCGCCAGCGGTAGATGGAGCGGGATTCGAAGAAGTGTTTGCTTCCTTTGAGTGTGACGGGGAATTCCTTTTCAGCTCGCTGAAGGCTGTTAGTAAACTTGTACATGAAGATAATAGGACAAGGGGATGATTCACTTCTTTCTCATCTTGGTTGCTGTTGGTGGTTGTGAGACGACGAGTGGTAGTTACAGGGACACTGGCAACTTTGTTCTGCTAAAAAGAGAATTCAATTTAGAAAATGATCTTCAACTAGAAACAAAAGCATCCGCGGAAGAGCTTTACCATTGGCCCGTCCTGCTGACCGCTGCTCGAACCCTGTTGTTGATAGATAACGCCTTGTTGACCTTGGCCATAGTGGGCCTGTATTTGTGAGCAACTGACGATAGCGAAGGTGACAGGTATACTAACCATGGGCTGCTGTTGGTACTGCATCGTGGTTTGAGTTTGATGCTGTGAGATAGGGGAGGTTATGTAGCTAGTTGATTGTGCTGAGAGGGGACTTGTAGATGGAGAGACTTGTTGTTGGTGAGGATGGGGGTATGGTTGGTTTTGGTAGGACTAGAAGGAGTGAGAACGTTGAAGAGCAGACGTATGTGGGAGAGACATACCACAACAGAGCTTCCCGGGGTATATGCACCTCCGTGTGCTTGGTGAGGTACAGCAGGTGGTGTATGAGTGTACTTGATCTTGTTAATGTCTTTGCTTCAGGATACAAGAGTCAAACTCACATCGCCGACAGAGTTGGGATCCCAGTATCCTCCGTGTGCGTGAGCCTATACCATGTCAACAACTGAATGAATCAAGGGATTTATAAGAGGAAATACCATGGTTCAAATATTAAATGATTACTTGTGTTGAAGAAGAAGAAGAGAATATAAGACACAGGATGAGGAGAAGAAGAGTCCAAGGCTTTGAGATTCTCAAACGGTTCTCCCTACCGCTAATAAACGGAAACGTGTTTGTGAAGAGGCTGCCACAAAGGAGCTCTCAGCCTAGCAGAGCTGAATCTAGATGCCATCCTATGAGGGGAGAAGGACTAGACGCCGATATCTCGATGCAACGCGCCCCGTTCCTTTCGCCACCGGAGGATGCGACCTAGAATCAGATCCTCCACTAAATCAGGTCACCCGTTCATGTGACGCTGTGACTATTCCTGACCTCCTGCATTCAGCCTCACGATATCGGACACTATCAGGGGAAACGGCATCTTCCGTGGCATCCAACTCTGGGTCAATTGTTAAGAGCGGCTGAGGTACGGCATGTCATTTGCATTAGATATATTGGTTCGCTCGAGGGCGGGACTGCAGCCGTGGCTTGTCGAGAATGCCCTGCCGTCGCACTAACCCCTGACATATTGTCGCAGACAAAGCGTTGGGAGAGGTCGCCTTGTAAGGTTTGACGCCCCCAGGATCTGAGTCTCCCCATCTCCCTACCTTATACAAGGCCGCCCGAAAGCGGAATGCTGGGCGACAAGTGCAGATCCTGACGAAATTAAGTACGAATATTATTAACAAAATGCAAAATTGTGAAACCCTTCCGGAGATCATATGAGCTGAAGATAAGAAAAGTGCATGCAAGTTGCATACAATAGCGTCAGCTCTGATAGGTCGACAAGCATATAAAACCCCTGGCAAGAAGAAGCGCCTATTTTCAGCCCTGGGGAGCTAAACTAACTCGACCGGTCCGCGCCATGTAACCCACGGGAAGCTTAATAATTATAAGTCTAATAGTTAAGTGACTTAACTGTACGGATACAGTACGAGGGAATGAGGGGTTTAAGTTAGTGGTGGCATTTCCGTTAAGAGACGGCGATGAGGCTTGAGACATGGCTGGGGTCTAGACTCGAGGCTTTCGATAACCCCTAAATAGATATCAATATGAAGTGGTGTATTATGACAAACGCCATTGGTTTCGAGACAATCAGGCTGGCGCTTGAGGGGTCAGTTTGGTTCATGTAGGACTCAAGAGCTGAAGGACCCCTGCCAAGAGGGGGACTCACAGAGGTTGTCTCTCTTAAGGTAGTTAAAGTGACAATCAATTCATTCTGCGTGATTGAATCGAAGCAGATTTACTTGGCAACCTTGAGTATTCATCATGTCTTGGACTCAGAGATCGAATCCGTATGACGCTTTTGCCCAGGAGGCTACTCAGACTCCATTGTCTGTTGCTTTTCCACAATGGATGCTCAATATTTGGGAAGTAACTCACGGTGAGCCGCAATTTTCCACGCTCTAGATGCAATAACTCATAGTTGCAGATCATCCTGAAGGTCGTTGGTTTCTCGATTCAAATGCCCGATGTCTGCGACAGAAGGCGAGTTTGAGGATTGTGTAAGTCTCAACTCAAGAGCAGAACGATATTCATGGTTCAGATCAGAGACTGACAATTCAGGTTTGCACCTCTTGATCTCCCCAGAAGAGACGCTCTTTCCCAAACCCTCGAACTCTTCAACATTCTTAACATACCCAGTGACTTCACAAAAGAACGTCTACAATCCGTGAGCCACAGCTTCAACCATGCGACAGACTCCAACGGTTCATCCTCTTGGTTTCACTTTCTTTGTAAAAACATCGACATCAAACAAGCACCAGGTAGCGCACCAGAGATTGAAAATCGCGCTGCAGCGATGGGCTATCATGCCTCCAATCTTCCGCAGGCGGATTATAGTTGGCATCGCGCTGGTTTCTTCTTAAGAGTTGATAATGGGGGCTCTGTCACTTTGGTTTGTTTCGGAGCTACGAACAGGATTAGACAGAGAATTGGGGAGTTTGTTGCTGCGAAAGCGTGGGGGGATGTCAAGGTTGATGCCTATATTTTGTTTGATCTACTGTTCGATGCGCTTTATTTTGAGGTCGACGACACAGTTTGGAAAATGAACACCGTCTTTGGTCCTCTTGAGCACGTAAGTTCCTCTCTCCATCTCTTGGAGCAGCTGGCTAATCTGCATAGTTAATCCTCGAGTATGCCAACTCCAAAAATATCCGCAAGATGAGCAGCAAGGTACCCTTCTCAGCGATGCACAACTGCGCCAAACACATAATCCACATCGCTGAAGCAATTGAGTCATGCCTCATGATCGTCGACTCAACAATCCACAACGTGGGCAACCATCAAACCACGGAACAAGTAACATCCAGAGAACCAGTCCTCAGGCAACTCCGCGAAACCCTCCAATACCGCCGCTCCCTTTTCAAGTCAAGTCAACTCCGTCTCAACAGTCTCCAAAAGCGCATCGACAACGCCATAACCCTCTCCTTCAACCTCGTAACGCAGCAAGATTCCATGGTCATGATCCAGGACTCCAACTCCATGAAGGTCATTGCTGCTATTACCATGATCTTTTTGCCTACGACGGGGGTGGCAACTGTTATCGGGTCGCAGCTATTCACGTCGGAAGTGCTCAAGGATGGACAGACGTGGGATGTTAAGCTCACGCCGCTGTTTTGGACCATGTGGTGGATCGCCATTCCGTTGACGGTCTTTGTGGTGCTTTTGGCAATTATTTGGCATTGGTGGGTTCATACTGAATCGCCTACTGGAGAGGTTGTGGAAGTAGTTAAGAGGGCTGCTACATTTAGTTCTTCAGGGACGAGGACACCTCCGACAGAGAACAAGTAAGTTTAGGATATACAGGTCACTGTCAGGCAGAACGGCAAGTTTGTTTGATCGAGGACAGAGGATATAGTCTGATAGCCTGGTCAGATTGTGAATGGGACTATATACCACTTATGTACAACAATGCTATATGTTCTCAAATCAAATATACGTCAAGCAATAAAGGCCAACTAGTGGAAAGAAGAAACATCATTCAAGCGATCTAGCACTTGAACACAGCAGGGCCGGGAATCTTATAAGTGGTAGCTACACACCAAATTAGTAAACGTTATAACAAGGCTCTGAACGAGAATGACCTACCCTGGTAGGGGTTGTAAGTGACACCAGGGTCGCTGCTAGCATAAGCACCCGGGAATGCGACGAGGTTGGAAGGAGTAGCGCTGCCACCTCCAGTAACCTTGAGCTGATGGCATCCAGGGTAGAACTGAGCTCCTGGGTATCCGGTAGCTGAGTGAAGAGCAATGGTCTCATGACGGACGAGGTAGTAGCCTGGCTTGATGCATGAGGGGATGGTGTAGTCGACGCCCTTATTGCCAGCCTTCATGATAACAGACTGTATCACAATTAATAACTTCCTCAGATTTGTAGTCGTATGTATACTTACCGAAGCCCAGTTGTTGCTGGTTCCCTCTCGTCCAGCCTCCTGGATCTTGAACCACACCTTCTCAGTGCCAGGCATCCACTTATCACATCCCGAGTCGGGACATCTGGCCATATAAGTAATGACAGGTCCAACGTGGGAGTCAGGCCAAATAGTCCACTTCAAGTTAACGCTTGAGCCAGCCTTAGCCTCAGCGTGTAGAGCAGCGGGCTGGCTGCCCTTGATACCTCCAGCAGTGTATCCATTGCACTGCATGTCAATGGAGGTGACGTCCTCCACGGGGCCATTTCCGGGGATTGCACGGGAGACGCGCTGAGGAGGAGGGTTCATGTAGGGGTCGGCATAGGGATTGTAGAATTGGTAGGTCTGGCCTCCAATGGTGGCTGTCTCGACGTAGCCGTGAGCTGCGGCCAGGGCGGCGGTGCAGAGAAGGGAGAGAGTAATCTGCATAATGAGCTCTTTTTGAGGCAGATGAGATACTATTGAAGGTGATGGGCGTGACGAATTAGAAAAAGATCTACTATTGTCGTGAAGAAACGTCCAAGTTATATACCGAGTTGTATAGCATCACTTTGGTCTTCGGGAGGGAAACTCCATTTGGAAAGCAAGCTTGAAACGGCAATGTGTGAATGAAACGATGTTTAATATTCCCACCATTGAAACGAAACTATTCAAACATTTAACTTTGAGGTTGTCGATGTTGAACAAGGATTCTCTTGGCGAGGACGAATTGGGAAACAAAATGTCCGGAGCTTCATCAGGTTGTCCTAATCCAGCATCGTTTTGGGTGGTTTACCTCACGATCATTGGCTTACGGATAGACGCGAAAACATTCCTAGCGCTTGGATTTTCTACGTTAGTGCTTCTCTAGTCGGTAGGCTTTGTAAGATAAATAGATATTGCTCCTCGATATATTGTATTCGACCAACTCTGGGGTTAAATGCTGCTCGAGCAACTAAAAGATAGCACCAAACAAGTAGCTTTGGGATTATGTTTCTATGTACGAATTGGCCTTTAGTATATCTTGTTAATACTCTAGTTATGGTTACATTCATTTTATACTGAGCATGTCAGTCATCATGGGATTTGACTTGATGTTGAACATTTGGTCAGCTCTGAATTCCGCCAACAAAAGTGAATAGAATAGAGGCACAGAACAATGCCATTACTTATTGAACCTAGTTGTTTATCCTGATGGTGTCGAGAGTTATCCATTTGCCTCTTCTACTCTTTAGAATTTGTTAGTCATGTGAATGCATTCCCCTCGTTGGCGTATATATCTGCATGTTGTGAGCCGGACCGTCGATCCGTCCCAGTCGTTTGCCAACGGAGCTCCCCTCCGAAGTGTCTCGTGACAGACCTTCAGACTATTTATGATTTGGCCATGTGCAGAACATCCCATTCATCCGAATGATAGGAAAAGAATGAGGCCTTCGTTCTATCCTATGATATTTGAGAACCAGACGCTATTCTGGGGTCTGGTCCAGAAACAACTCCCACCAAGGAGAAGATTTCCCATCCTCGGATGCTTTTTTCTTAAGTCCTGATGACTGGTTAGTCTCTCTTCCATTCAAATGACTGTAAGAGTGTAAGTACTCGAAATTATTCCAGGACTACATGACGTGGGTTCAGAGGACGAGATTCAACTTCAAGATAACAAGAGGCAATGCTTCTTAATCTTCTTTATCTACCTGCATTCTCGAATGCTAGAGTAGAAGTAACTACAAGTATCAAGATATAAATATATCCGATTTGCATTGTCTAAGACGACATTTAGTTCGAAGTTCTCTGAGTATGAGCTGCGTTCTAACCAAACAGGGGAGCATCGACATATAGATATGTAAATCTTATGATATACACAGTCTGCGTTAGCTGGTGCAGCACAGGCCCAGCCCAGTATTCCGTGAGTGTATTGACAGTGCAGTGTTGGTACCCTCTATAGCATTCATGTCAAGACTTGACTCAAGGAAACCCTCGTCGGGCTGCCAGGAGAATTGGCCGCTGATAAAAGCAGAGACGAAACAACTTACTTATGTTAGCTTAGACTAACACTTGGGTTGCTTTGATTCCACATCCTGAGCCTTGGAGGATATTTCTTCTGTTACCTACCTGACTCTCGACAGGATTAGCCAGCGCCTGATACTGAGCGCTATCCTGCAGGTTCTTTCCTCTCATTTTTCTCAGAAGATTCATTTATAGATTGGGTACCAGGGTATATCCATCTTATTCTTTATGTAAACATGGAGGCGTTGTTTCGCTCTTAACGTGGATCTCATATAAACCCACAGTTCCACTTAGTCTATCATCAGACGACAATAGCTACTATTCAAATGCTCATCAATAAATCAGATTTAGAACAATTAGGTGAAAGAATGAATACAAACGAATTAGATACAAATGCAAAACTAGTGGGCAAAGGATGTGCTGAAGTGACTTAGTTACCTCGTCGGCTTAACATCACGATTAAAAGATAAAAAGGCAAAAACATACAACAGCGG